>NW_015637021.1:195033-208341 GCF_001515625.1 Sinocyclocheilus rhinocerous
GACAGGGCATCACAGTATGGTGAGGGGCGTAACATTTCCGTCACACGCTTGAGGTATTCGGCCAATCATAACGCACTGGATAGCTGGCCAATCAGAGCACACCTCGCTTTTCAGACCGATGAGCTTTGTAAAAATCGACACGTTTCAGAAAGGCGGGGCATAGAGGAGAAACAATAATGTACAGTATGTGGAAAATAATGTGTTTTTTGAACCTTAAACCGCATAAACACATTTCATTACACCAAATACACAAAATAATGTTCTTTTTAGCAACATCATATGACCCCTTTAATATGTTATAATTGAGCTAAAGCAGAGTCGAATGGCACTACGCTGGTCAGGACTTGACACAATGCGAAATCAACATTTTAAAGATTAAATACAGATTGTGCGTGACCTTTATCTCTCAGGTCAAGCACACAAAGCCGAGGCCAACTGTGGTGTGATTAGATGCTGGACAAAGCTGCACTATTATTTCACTAAATCTGTTAGTCTGACTTCACAAAAATCAAACTGATATGATTTCAGTAAGACATTTTAAAAATACAAATTACTGTTTTAATCTGACTGAAATTTAATTTATGCAGCATGTAAACACGTTTACACCTCGTTGCATATCAAACTTAAAAAAATAAAGTATTTTAAACTTTTGAAAAACTACTAGGTACACACACACTCGATACAATTTTCGATAAAGTCGCTCGACAATAAAAGCTCAGCAATGAGCAGTATTGTAATTTAGTTTAAGAATCAGGCAGCAGGCAAGGATGACGCTCATGGTTACATAAAACACACGCACATACAAACACATTAAATCATCCCTGAGGCCCTGAAACAACAATGGGACAATGAGACAACCATGCCTTTGCACACAAACCTCTGTACACACACACACACACACACACACACACACTCTACTCCGTGCTACTTTCCCAGACTGGGATTAGTGTGTGTGATCAATGAGCACTGGGTGAGGACTCAATCCTAATCCAGAGCCATAGACACAGATTATAATCTGTTCATCTAGAGGCAATCTTTGGGTAAATACACAATCTTTTAAAACCACATAATTCAGTGTAAAGTTTTATATACTTTAAACCCTGCCTCAATCTACCCTCAAAAAATCTGTGACATACATTAAAACATATAGACTATCTATTGTTATTTTTCTATATATAATTTCACTGTTTTGCGTTTGCAATTGATTTCCTTGTTATAATAACTGAACAAATATTATTACAACAAATTTTTAGTTTACACCTTGTATAAATTACTTCCAAAAGAAGTCAAAGAACCAAACTTTTCATTTTGACAAGCACTGCATATACTGTAATCACAACAGGATTTCCAGCTCCACTCAGGGTTTTAAGTTTTCCACTCCCCACTAACTAGTGAGATAACCACCCCACCCACCCGCTCACATACTTCTGGCCTGGAACGCCATGGGCAAAGAAAACCAGAGTGATACAAAGTGAAATGTCCCAAAAAAATATTGGCCTTTTTGGAATGCGGCTTCAGATTAGAGTACCAGAACTAATTGTTGTATAAAAATATTTCAGTTTCAGGTCAAGGTCAGTCTTAATTGGATGAGATGGGGTTAGGCTTCGACCTAATACTCATGGAGACCTCTATGAGCTGCAGAAACCATTCAAACAGCTGATGGAAGGTGTCGGTGATGGTGACTGTTGGACTGTGTGGTTGATGTTAAATGTGCCGATTATAATCTTGGATCCAAATACAAAGGATGTGACACCTCTGATAATGACGCATTACATTCATTATAATTATGAGATCAGGCTGCCGTGTCTAAATGTGATTATGAAACATTTTGAGACAAGGCCTTTGGTGTTCTTCAGTTCTGCCAAACCATAATCCACAGACAATGAGAAATTAGGCCATTGAGCATGAGCCAGTTTGTGCATGACTGACAGCAAGGGGCTTTTTGATAAGGGTCATGGTGTATGCGTATTTGTGTTATGTTACTGGATATCAGCCTGGCACCCACTGGGGGGTTCACACACTGCTGTGGGCCCAGACAATACAAGCTGGCATGGATGGAAACCAGCTTATGCAACCAGGAAAGGCCAACATGGACAAAGCCAGATCTTCTTACGCCACCTATGCACTGCACTGCATTCATCCGTGAATCTGCCTGAAACATTAAAGATAATAAGTCAGTTCTGATGACTGGGTTTGTGCATTTGAATGATAAAGAGACACCTTGTGTAACATCAACAGACAGTTCTTGAAAAACCTGAGGAGATCTTTAGAAGACACCTACACAAAAATAAAGCAGCTCATTGACACATAAACTGTTATTTGCATAATTTGCAGATACACAGGCTAATTGTGGGCAAAAATGCAATGCCTACCAACACATTCAGAAATACAAGTATGACAAGGACATGACAAAACTAGACATTTTATGAAGACAATTTGAGTTGTACTTGCCCATGCATGTGATGTTGTGGTTGGCTGTCAGATCATTTGCTAGAGTGGTTTTTAGTGCATTGCTACGTGGTTGCTAAAGGTTTTCTTTTTGGTTTTTGACAGTTTAAAAGTACTATGGTATTATTATTTGATGCCATTATAGTACCATGGTACTTCTTTAGTATTGGATTTTTTTCTCAAATTAAAAACTGGAAACATATGTGATCTGTACGTCACACTGTCAAAAAAAAAAAAGATGCTGCTGTTGTAAATAGGGGTGCACCAAAATAAAAATTCTGGTTTTTAATTCTGCCATCAATAAGCCTATAATTATTTTATTGTTATGGCTGATAATCTACATATAGCAGAAAAGGTACTTTAAAAACTAGTTCTTATGAAACTTCAAAGGGGCCCCAAGACTACCTAAAATGATTTTAAAATAAATAAATAAAAAAGAGAGAATTTAATTCACACTCTCAACAATTTTTTTTTCTTTCTTTTCTTTGAAGAATCAAGGTTCCCAATCATTTTTAAGTATAATTTCTAGATCTGGAAATGTCATATAAATGAAAAAATCTCCATGGGCATTTTTTTAGTTAGGCCAAGCTCTAAATTATTTTATTATTTATTTATAAAATAAAAATTGAGCAAAAATATTTTAAAACATCCTTATCCCTAATCCTTTTCCAATTCATCATGAACAAAATCACAAATATTGTTGTGGACAACGTGGGGCCTTGGAGTCAAAAGGGTGGAGAACCACTGCTCTAAAATGTAAAAATAGGAGAAATGAGCATGAATAATTAAATACCCAACATCATCAAATACCAATAACCGATATGGTCCTGATATGTCATGCGTCCCTAGATATAATTTCAAATTAGGCATCAAAAACTGCTGCTCCCTCACCACACACACATAAAACACTTGACAAACTTGTAATGCTGAGATTGCTTAAGTGTGACAGCGAGCAACATAGACACCTATCATTGTGTGTGTGTGTGTGTGCGTGCTGGGTTACATGACCCAGACGGTGTTAAAATTATTAATGTGGATGATGGCCTACATTTCCTGCCAATTATATTTTCAATAAATGTGTCTATGTGACAGAAAGAAGGATGTGAAAGAGGCACACTGACCAATGGATTCAAACCTCTTCTGTGGTAGAATATAGACATGCTGATTGTGTGATGGGGTGAGAGGAGGGTACTGACGCTCTGATATTACCCACATGCTCTCACATTGACACAAACAAGTCAGACCCAAGCCACTGCTACCAAAGTTTATGTCCTCTTTCTCTACACTCGGATACAATTGAGAGCCAAAGTTCTCTTTGACAGTCATGGGTACAGAATCATTTATGCAAAACGTAACTTGTGTTGTGTTTTACATCAAACATCTTAAAATGTTTAACACCAGAAGTAATGACCAGTACTTTAGACATGTTTACATTAATGCATGAGATGAAGACGGCAGTTGATGGCTTAGTAAAATCTATTTTATTCCTCCTCCATGGTGACCACCATAATGAGATCACATAACCAGCTTAATGCTACTTTCTTTTGGTAACCCTCTATGATCGCACACTTTCGGTTGCAGAATAAATCATGTGGCATCTCCTCAAATTATTCACCCGTAATTTTACAAATGCAACTTTTGTGTGGTATTTCAGTTTAAAGGCCACCATTGCTTCACTCAGTGAAACCCAAACAAAACTATTACTCGCTGGTGCACCTTTAATCCAGACCAGATAGACCAGATCATCTACATGTGGAAAGTCCAAGCCTAACAGAAAACGCAAGACGAACAACATTCACTATCCATAAACACCTGCACACACACTGATATTTGGACATTTGAAGTGTTTTACAAACATAAGCGGAAAAAGTTATCAAAATACAGATATTTTGCATCATGGAAACAGATGGGACAGATTTCAATGATAAAGAAATGCGTCAAGGATAGCACACACACTAATACAACACACTTTGATTTACACACACACACACATATACACACATTACAGTTAGGTTCTAACAAAGATATCAATATTTTCCATATTTAGTCATTTTATTATGATGAAACGTGATGAATGGCACAAAATCGTTTGAAAGCTGTTTGTTGCTTTAGCAATGAACTGTGAAAAACTGTATTTACACTCATCATGTCCACTATTTACATACAACACAGCGTGTAAGCATGTGCTTCTTTTGGACAAAAACAAAGTATCCTATTTCAAAATCAAATGGAGGAAACAGTGATAAAGGGTGCAAGGGAGAAAAACAGAGTGAAACACGTTTCATTTTGTTTTCAAAATGCATTATGTAGACTGGAGGCATTATGGGATTTAAGACCTAGACACAGAGATGGACAGTTTATGACAGACATTACAATAAAAGGTCAAGTCAGGCTGGATCAGACACACGCCTCTGCCAAACATTTAAACATTCAGTGAACAAATACTTTTAAGCACAAAATTCTCAGGCATTTTCAGACTGTTGAAGCTTTTGACCCAAAAGCCTGAGCTCTGTGTGTGGCCTATTTAAATTTTAAAAAGATTTATTAGGGAACAATCATATCAAGTACACATAATTCCTTCACTTACTAGGCTACAGCTCCATCATAAAAGTAAAATCATATTACCATTTTTTTTTTGTACATGTACCAAGGTGTTCCTTGAAGTAATAGTTTCCTCTTGAAATTAGGTATAGCGACACTGCTAATGTTATTGGCCCATTTTATGTCATTTTGGATAAGAAAACATCTGCTAAATTAATAAAATGAAATTAAATGGACGTACCCTGGGGTACCATAGTATATGAATATGGTAAATATTAATTTCCATGATAAATATCAGTAATATCAAATAGGTAAACACAGTTCTTTTGTGAAACTTATTTTAAATGTACAAACACCTTTAAACATCACGTTTTGTTTCTAATTTAGATTTCAAGTCTAGATTTCAGTTTTCCAATTTCAGTTATTCTTTACACTGAATAATGACACCAGTGATTCACATTCATTCAGTACAGTGTAATGTAATGTAATGTTTATGTTAAAGAAATATATAACTGATTTAACAGTTCTCACATAACCATGGACTGAATATGCATTGCATCTAGGATCAAGTTGTAAGATGCTGTGATCGATCTGTGTTAATGCACATCAAAAAGTCATGCGTGTGCATTGCTGCTTTTGACCCATTTTCAAGCCCTTCTGCATCAATGCCTTTAGCTCTATCCTTGAAAAATCACTGCAGAGATACCAATGATAAAGTTGGAGGCAGATTTCGACCTGTTTCACAGTGACGTATATGTCTGCAGGGAAAGTACATTAAGCACGAGGCCAGCATGCATGCCAAATGTGTCTCAATGCTAGTGAACTGTGCTCAGTACTATTGCAAGATGGTACAAAGTCACTGCTCTGTGGTGATATTTCTGACAAGGTTCTATAAATATACACCCCCCAACCTCATATATCCCCAAGACACTGTTGACATACTTTCCCACACACAGAGACAAACAAATCCACCAGCACGCTCTGCACAATATCAGACTTTCTTCTCAAACACACTTGTTTTTTTTTTTTTGGGTTTTTATCATGGTGACTACCATTAAATTCTATTGTTCTAATATTAAGCTAATGATATTTTCTATCCCTTAACCCCACAACAAACTTAAACATAACCCATTAATATAAGTATATTAATAATATATAAACCATTTTCTGCATGAGGACTGTTGGTTGGTGTTCATAATAGGTGGTACACAAATAATTGCTTTTTAAGGTCTGGAAAAGGTTCAGTACTGTCCAATATGAGATCCTTGGACAACACGATGGACCTCTGATACTTTTAATCTTGGACTTCATCCATCAACACCGTTAAACACACACCCCTGCGTTCCTGCCCCACTTCCAGTGAAGTTGAAGGTTACGACCATAGTTTCAGTTACAGTGGAGATCCCACACAGACACATTTATTGGGCTCTGACGTAGTGCTGACATATATATATGTGTATGTGAATGACACGGCCCTTTCAATTCACTAGAAACTTGTGGAAATCTTTTCACTGTCTCCCTGGAGACATTTCAGCAGTAGTTCTACTGTGCATGTTGTGTCAGTAAACAGGAGCTGTTTTAGAGACCCTGATGGCAAATGCTTAAAGTGATGGAGCTTTATTTCATCGAGTGTAAGCTACTAGTGCGAGACTGGAGCTAATTGTGCTTAGGCATTGTGGTAACTAGTGTAGTTCAGCTGGTTAAACACTTAAGATAATAAACTACTACTGGTAGATAATACAATTACCTTTATAAATGCTTCAAAAATCTGTTAATGTAAAGTAAAAAGAGTACAAAAAACTGTCAAATGGTTAACTGTAAATTACTGTATCATATAAATAAAAAAATTACTGTAAATAAGTTAGCAAAGTTTAGCTAACTCATACAATTTTACATTAAATTTAAAGGGACAACACGTTTACTGTAAATTAGCAAAAAAAGTTTTTTTGCTAAGTAAAAAGTAGCCTATATGTCCGCTTATAATTTCACTCAATTTTCAATGAATTTTGACCATACTGTTGGTTTTAAATATATGCCAGTTTTTTTTTTTAATAATCTACTTTTGCTACTGCCAACAAAATATGAACTCTAAAATATGAATATTGAATTATAGAATAAAATCAGCCATGAAAGATTTGGGAACAAATATCACACGGCAAAATGAATGCTTCCAGTTTCAGATGTTGGTTGGAGTGTACTACCATAGAGTTAAATTTTACAGTCTTACTGTAATAATTAAAGGCTTTTCACATTAACTTAAAAACACAAGTTCAAAAGCATGATTTTCTACAGAAAATAACTGTGATAGCAAAACGATTCTATGAACATTTTAGATTAAAAGCAGTTTAGAACAGTTTAGAATAAAAGCTAATAAAAGCATCATTAAATACTAAAAATAAATTCATTAAACTCAGACCAAATCCATTCCAGATTAGGGGTTATGAATGACACATAACTCTGCACTCTCTATCTGCATGTCTACAATAAGGAGTTGCCTGTTCATGCACTCCGTCTTAAAGTTCAAGTTCACAAACTGTTCTCGGTTACATTTTCAGGCCTACTGTATCCATTCCATTCCTCTCAGACTCAAGAATGCTCCCTCCGGCCATTCCACCCTCCCACTCTCTCTGTGGAACTGTACTTTAATTGAATCCATATGGCCTGAAGGTACTAAAGCAAAATAAGCACGTGGATCAGAAGGGCTCACATTGAACCTCTGCAGAGAATCCTGGCCTCTCAAAAACCAGATCACATCCACTAATACACATAAGCACAAACTACAGTATATACGCACCCAATAATAACAGATGGAGACATATATAAACATAGTAGGGTTGTGCCGATAGATGATAGTATCGTGTATCGACGATAGACAGAGATATCGCCTGTGGCTGATGCCTTTGACGATAGCAAGACGATTATTATTATTATTATCATCATCATCAGGCTAGTAATACTATCTAATTCATATTAGGGCTTATTTGTTGCATTAGGTCTATTTTAGGCGTTTTACAGTATTGCGGTAAATTACTGTATCATATAAATAAAAAAATTACTGTAAATAAGTTAGCAAAGTTTAGCTAACTCATACAATTTTACATTAAATTTAAAGGGACAACACGTTTACTGTAAATTAGCAAAAAAAGTTTTTTTGCTAAGTAAAAAGTAGCCTATATGTCCGCTTATAATTTCACTCAATTTTCAATGAATTTTGACCATACTGTTGGTTTTAAATATATGCCAGTTTTTTTTTTTAATAATCTACTTTTGCTACTGCCAACAAAATATGAACTCTAAAATATGAATATTGAATTATAGAATAAAATCAGCCATGAAAGATTTGGGAACAAATATCACACGGCAAAATGAATGCTTCCAGTTTCAGATGTTGGTTGGAGTGTACTACCATAGAGTTAAATTTTACAGTCTTACTGTAATAATTAAAGGCTTTTCACATTAACTTAAAAACACAAGTTCAAAAGCATGATTTTCTACAGAAAATAACTGTGATAGCAAAACGATTCTATGAACATTTTAGATTAAAAGCAGTTTAGAACAGTTTAGAATAAAAGCTAATAAAAGCATCATTAAATACTAAAAATAAATTCATTAAACTCAGACCAAATCCATTCCAGATTAGGGGTTATGAATGACACATAACTCTGCACTCTCTATCTGCATGTCTACAATAAGGAGTTGCCTGTTCATGCACTCCGTCTTAAAGTTCAAGTTCACAAACTGTTCTCGGTTACATTTTCAGGCCTACTGTATCCATTCCATTCCTCTCAGACTCAAGAATGCTCCCTCCGGCCATTCCACCCTCCCACTCTCTCTGTGGAACTGTACTTTAATTGAATCCATATGGCCTGAAGGTACTAAAGCAAAATAAGCACGTGGATCAGAAGGGCTCACATTGAACCTCTGCAGAGAATCCTGGCCTCTCAAAAACCAGATCACATCCACTAATACACATAAGCACAAACTACAGTATATACGCACCCTAATAACAGATGGAGAGACATATAAACATAGTAGGGTTGTGCCGATAGATGATAGTATCGTGTGTCGACGATAGACAGAGATATCGCCTGTGGCTGATGCCTTTGACGATAGCAAGACGATTATTATTATTATTATCATCATCATCAGGCTAGTAATACTATCTAATTCATATTAGGGCTTATTTGTTGCATTAGGTCTATTTTAGGCGTTTTACAGTATTGCGCGTTCTAACCAATCACACACGATTATGCTGCGCTTATGGATGCAATGGCCAATCAGAGGCGTTCATTTGAGTCATCACTGAAACAGCGGAGTTCCGTTGTTCAGCGCGTTAACGCTTGACGGAGGGCGTTTCTAAAGCTTGGTGCTGACGCGACCGTCATAGTGACAACAGCCAATCACATTAGTCTTCTGATGTTGCATGAACGCGATTGGTTAGCGTCTGCGCTAGGTTATTTGCATAAGGTCATCTGATTGGCTGACGTCTGCGTTGGCGCTTGAAAAGTTAAAAAGTTTTCAACTTCTGCCGCGGGCAAAGGACCCAACGCGACGGACCCACAATTCATTTCGCCAACGCTTGACGTCACTCCATTCAAAGTAAACGAGAGGCGTTGACGCTGACGGTCATCTGATTGGCTGACGTCTGCGTTGGCGCTTGAAAAGTTAAAAAGTTTTCAACTTCTGCCGCGGGCAAAGGACCCAACGCGACGGACCCACAATTCATTTCGCCAACGCTTGACGTCACTCCATTCAAAGTAAACGAGAAGCGTTGACGCTGACGCCCCGTGTGAATGGGGCGTGAATCTGACTCGCGAATTCTCTCATTATAAACAACAAAGTGCAGATGTACGTGCGATGTAATTATAAGAGATTTATTCATCATATAGTATAGATTCACTGAGTTTAACAGGAGTGTTTGTAAAGTGTATAAACTTGCGCTAGACTGAGCTTGTGATGATGTTCTTTGGTAATATAATGTTCTTTGCTCGTTTTCTGTAACTGTTAGCTGCTTTTTGAATAACTGAGGAAAGTTAAAGGCAGGGTATGTGATTTTTCAAAAACACTTTAGAAAACTGATTCGGGCCGAATCGCAAAACAAACCATAGCAGCCAAAATAATACGATTTTACCTTTAGAGATGAACTGACGTAAACAATCTATGATGTAGAAATTTATCCTAGTTTATGAAAGACAACCTGAATACAGACAACCAAAAATACAGTACATAATACATAATACAGTGTCGTGCGCTTTGCTTGGCCATTTGTTGGGATAAACAGGAAAGTGTGTCCAGCTGAATTCAATTTGAGTTTTGTTAAACTAATTAAAAAGAAGCTTAGTTTACCGCGGAAGCGGTCGCGGCTGCGGTCGTGTGAAGACCGAAGAGTGTAAAGACCATTGACTCTATGCTAAATGACTAAAAGTAAAAGTAAGTAAAGTAATACAATACAGTGCACAAAACAAACAGAAAAGATTACAATTGGTAGGCCACGACTGTATATATATATATAATTTAAATAGATTTTCAGTTTTTGATTTAAAATACTTTGCTGAGTATATAATATATGATGCATATAATATATGCTAAAATGCTAT
Source organism: Sinocyclocheilus rhinocerous (assembly GCF_001515625.1). Classification (NCBI taxonomy): domain Eukaryota; kingdom Metazoa; phylum Chordata; class Actinopteri; order Cypriniformes; family Cyprinidae; genus Sinocyclocheilus; species Sinocyclocheilus rhinocerous. Next base: position 205,620 of record NW_015637021.1, read on the forward strand.
GCATCAACATATGTAAGTATGTTTAGATAATAAAAAAGAGATACATTTATGAAGCAGATGAAATCAAACAACAAACAGAGAAGTAATTAAAGACAAATGCACATAGAAACCAAGCAAGATTTTCCTGAAAACAAATGTTAAAAAGAAGTGAAAAAAAACTGTCAAATACAATATATCAATTGTAGAGAATATAAAGGAGTGAGCTAAAGTTAATAAACATAGAGTCGCACATACACACACTCTGATTGGCTGTAAGTTCAGCGAGTGCATTGCCATCAGATGTTTGAGGTTCTCAATGTTCCTGGACTTCTAGGAGTTCCCAAGATAAAGGCATGACACTTGTGGCTTTGTGTGTACATATGTTCGTGTTATCTTGCAGCTGTGAATGGCAAAAGCAAGACATTATTTATTTGAGTGTTCCCATGTTATGCAAGTTGCGTCAAAGAAAAAAAAAAGTTCACATTTAACCACGAGTTAAGGGAGTACAAAACATTCAGGGTAAAGGTCATTGCCACACATACAAAAACACACAAATGTGCAGGGATCAGCAAATGACATAAAAACAGGTCATCTTAAAGTCAACTCCCAAAAGACATTAACAAGAAAAACAGCTGTGCTGTCTGCTTGTTCTAGGAACTACAACATGGCAATGGGATTTTTTGGACAACACCGATGTTGATAAATGGATATAAATGGATAAACATTTAAATTGGGAACAAGTTGAGCATCGGATCTCATAACCAAAAGTTAGTAAGATGGCGCCGACGCTGATGGCTGCCTCCGTGGCGTGCTCCGCAGTTGTTTTTATGGTTTTGCCTATAATTATATTTTTCAATATAATGATAATAGGGCTGCCACTAACGACTATTTTTATTTCGATTAATCTATCGACTAATTTATCGATTAATCTAAATGATTAATTTCCCACCTAAAAATCAACAATTTTAAAGAACATTTTATTAAACTTGCAACTTTGCCATTCAGTAGTGTACCATAAAAAAGTATAAATGTAAAAAAGCCATTGACGAAATGTAAAACTAAAAGAGTAAAAATGTAAACAAACCTAATATCAAGAAAATAATTAAAAAAGTCTGAGAAAGTCAGCATGTTCTTAATGTCAATATATCCAAATGTTCTGGGCTTCTGTTCATTACAGCAGTGAGTGCAACTACAAAGGGAAAAAATATGTTTCAATTAACCCCAACAGTTGGGTTTTCACATTAAACAAATGCAATGATTAGAGTCCACTAGAATCAAGTATTAAAATGTTATTATTAAAAATTATTATTAAAAATGTTAAGTATTAAAAGTACTCTTAGAAATGTGTAAACAACAGATTTAAACAGACATCTCCAGCATAATGAAAAAAATTAACAGAGGACTTCAGTAGTGAAACTCCAAATGAAATCCAAATTTCTATGAAATCCTTTTTTTAAAGCAAAAGTAAAGTGCAACATAGAGTGCAAGAAGCAAGTGTCCATCTCATAGTCCAAATCACTGAAATCAAAGTTCAGTATAGTGTAAGAATGACAACATGTCCACGTGTTCTGGTCTACTAATAATAAAATATAATTAATCATTAATTTTTGCGGTAATAAAAATAGATGTAGGTGGGAACAATAGCCTTTAAATTTACTTAAAATACATATATAATAGCAATGAGGCAATAATAATTAGTTCAAATAAAGTATCAAAAGCAAGAAATCATATGGTTTTATTGAACAAAACTGTTAAAATACTGTATTATAATGTAACAGAGCCACTGATCTATATATAATTATAAAATAATATAATCCCATAGAGAATCTATGGGGTATTGTCAAGAGGAAAATGAGAAACAAGAGACCAAAAAATGCAGATGAGCTGAAGGCCACTGTCAAAGAAACCTGGGCTTCCATACCACCTCCATGCCACGCTGAATTGAGGCAGTAATTAAAGCAAAAGGAGCCCCTACCATGTATTGAGTACATGTACAGTAAATGAACATACTTTCCAGAAGGAATGCTTTCCAACAATTCACTAAAAATGTTTTTTTTTTATTAGTCTTAAGTATTCTAATTTGTTGAGATAGTGAATTGGTGGGTTTTTGTTAAATGTGAGCCAAAATCATCACAATTAAAAGAACCAAAGACTTAAACTACTTCAGTCTGTGTGCATTGAATTTATTTAATACACGAGTTTCACAATTTGAGTTGAATTACTGAAATAAATGAACTTTTCCACGACATTCTAATTTATTGAGATGCACCTGTATATAATAGCAATGAGGCAATAATAATTAGTTCAAATAAAGTATCAAAAGCAAGAAATCATATAGTTTTATTGAACAAAACTGTAAAAATACTGTATTATAATGTAATATTAATAGATTATATTATAGATCAGTGAATAGAGCTAATGTACAGTACGCATTACATTGCGCGTGGATTTCTAAATGATTTACCTTACAAATCTGATGAAATGGCGCACGTTGCGTTCCCAGATGAACATTATAATAAACCCAAACTCACAACAACATGCAGAGATGGAGTTTGAGGCGCTCCACACGTGTGGAACAGCATTTACTGTGAACGGAGCCGCTGTGAGACGCACGTACTTAACCTACACGCCTATAACTGCATCACATATAATTATTTAATTAAATCGTAGCGTTTGTGAATTCACAATTATGCTTAATTATGATTTTTAAATGGGTTTAATATATCATGCAGCCTTGGAAAAC
>NW_015637021.1:208394-212363 GCF_001515625.1 Sinocyclocheilus rhinocerous
TGTTTTTGAATTCACAGTTATGCTTAATTATTTTTAAACAGGTTTAATATATCACGAGGCCTTGGAAAACAGTCTAATAATGTGTTTTATGGATTCTCGTCCGTGAAAGGCACCACTTCCAGTATTTTGCCGGTTAGTCGACGCAGGCAAAATGAAGTCGAGGATGTTTAAAAATCGAATAGAATCGACGAATCGCGACAGCCCTAAAAGTATTTTTATTTTTCTGCACAAACAGCTTTAGTATTTTTGTTTGCAGCATCTTTAAGACAACCAATAAAAATAACAAATGCAGAATTAATAATACATTTTGAACTTTTAGGGACCTTAACAAAGAGACTACATTTAGATGAGTCATAACCACATAGGCCAAACTATTATTGAGTCATAGAGCAGCATTGACAGTCTTGGCATTTCAGATTGCAGCGTACATTAAAAGAGTGACATATACTATTTAAAAACTATATAGGAGTACATTTTGAACCAGAAGCCATTTATATGAGAAGCAGTCATGGCCATATTTGGAGAGTCCGGCCTGAGCCCACTAGAGCAAAGATAGCTTGACTGACTGGGGCTTTGGATTACAGTATAAAGCTAGAGAGAGTTCAAATCAGGAGAGGCTACAACTACTGAGAGCTGCTCTCCAAGTAACCAAAGTGAACACAAAAACACGAGAGTCCCAAATCTCAAAAGAGATTTACAAATTGCAGCAACCTCATTGTAAGAGGAAGCAGTGTGCGATAGAACCTCATGAACCAAGCATTTGCCATACATAGTGCATAATTTAAGCAATATTTAAGCAATATCACATTCACAATTGTGCTGTTGTATTGAATATCAGTATAGATGTGATTCAGTCATAGATCTACAAAACGTTAACACTGCGTAACTTACGTTTTAGACTAAATTTGGCCACTTAGTTCATGTATTGTTCTTTCTCAGCCAAAACATTTGTCACCAACAAGTGCACAGGATAAAAGCTGTGTGGAACAGAGTACAAATCAAAATATTTTTTTGTTGTTTTTGAAAGATGATTTAGATTTTTTTTTTTAAATCAAGTAATATAGTTTTTTTTTTTGTGAAAACCGTGAGGGTTCAGGATTCTTTGAAGAATAGAATGTTCAGAATTTCAGGATTTTACTGAAATAGAAATCTTTAACATCATATGTCTGTACGGTCACTTCAATTAAAAGTGATGCTATTATATATATAATATATATAATGTTATAATATATATTATAACATATAATGTGACACTACTTGTCCCATCAAATTAAAGGTCTGGAACTGTTGCATAATGTTAAATATATCTATATATCTATATATATAGGATAACATAACAGGATGTTAAAGTCTGGGTAAAGATTCATAATAGTTTCCCATTAACAAACTACAGCTGACCATTATCAAAAATCCCTTGACATCAAGGTGCTGTATTAAACCACAATGCAATGCTTTTAAGGAAACAGTATTTTAAACAGAGACTGGAATGAAAGCAACAGGAGTTTTCAGACTGTCTGAGCCAGAAGTTTTCTTAGGAGATGCCATCCCCATCACATTCCTCTGATTCCACTACTCAGAACCACCCAAACACGACAGTAATGTCAAGGAGAAAGCAGGGATGATGAATCAGCAAACACATGCTCAGGCGCACACACACAAGCCCTTCAAACGGGTGCTCAGAGAGTAAATAGGCAGCCAAAAATAGCTTCAAACTCCAGTCACCCCACAGCTTTATCGCTCTTTCAGTAAATATATCTCTCTCCCCCTCTTGATTTTTCAGCCTCTCCACCTACACTCTCTCACAAACAAACTATTAGACACCCTTATAACCACCAACTAAAGACTTGTGTTCATCAACATGTCCAAGAAAACCTTGGGCTTACAGTTAACACAAACACCAGAACCACAGAGAACTTACCTAGAAAAGTCCTGTTTTCTAGAACTCCGAAAACTCCAGAACTTTGAAAGACTACAATTCCAGTGCACTACAAAGTAGTCAATTTTAAAACTGTCATTAAAGAATCCTTTTAGAAATTCCCAGTATGCAGATATCCCAATATACTTTTGAAATACAAAAAAAAAACAACAACAACAACAACCTAATAATAAAAATCCATCTATCTAATCATTTTATAATAATCATAATAATTATTATTATTATTGCAGCAACAATCACTAGTGTTTAGCAGAAACAGTAAGTATTTTTATTTTTATTTATATAATCTTCTTAAAACTCCTAATGCCCGGTTCAGACTACACGATTTTAGCCCGATTTTGCCACGATTTGCTTGACGTAGGTGTCGTGGGGATTCGTAAACGACAATGGGCGTCGGGACGCAATCGTTTCAGCACGTGTAGTGTGTCATAGTGGACGACAACCGATTCCGCGTCTGCGATGCTTCACGACATCACGACAGAAAGACTAGCATGTTAAATTTTTTTTCCGTCGTCCACGACGAGTTCTGTCACATTGAAGATGTTGACCAGTAGCAGCACAGAAGCTCTTTCATACACAGGTTTCAAACATGGCAAAACGAAAGAGAGATGATGGTGCTGCTAGGTGGAATTATGAGATGGAGGAAAGGTTCGTGGAGCTGTGGCAACAGTACTCCTGCCTGTATGATGTGTCATCGAGGGACTACCACGACAGAACAAAGAAAGAAAATTGCTGGCGAACTATAGCGGAAGCGCTTCAGCAATGTTTACACTCTTGTTTTTGGAAGTTAGTCGCTAGTTCCACCTTCTCGATGACATCAAAGGGACTAAAGCAAGAAAACAGAAGTAAACAATCGGTGAGTACATAAGAAGCCTGTCAAATAATACAAAAGAATGGTTATAGTACAATAACAGGAAATAACAGCATAACAGGAAAAAATATATACAAAAATGGTAATGGTAAAAATGGTAATCGTTTCGCCAAATAGTAATTGACTCTGTTATTGTATTTAACATCCGTTTGTGGACAGTGCTAAATACAGGTGCAAACATAGCCCATAACATTTCACAACAATATAACAGCTATTCTAACCATGCACATACAGATCCTATGTAGCAAAAAGAGTCTATGTAACATTAGAAATTATAACGGTATCATTGATTGTGTTTCTAAAGATCAAATTATTCAACAGAACAGTATTTTTCAGTCAGATCCAGCTAAAGCACATACACATTCTAAAGATGTGTCAAACTCAGCTCCTGAGGGCCACTGTCCTGCAGAGTTTAGCTCTCCAACCCTAATTAAACACACCTAAACCAGTTAATCAAAGTCTTTAAGAGTGCTAGAAACTTCCAGGCAGGTGTGTTGGAGCTAAACTCTGCAGGATGGAGGCCCTCCAGAGAGTGTGACACATGCTCTAGAGTAAGCAAACACACCATTGGCCTTTTTTAACTGTAAGGTGTAACAATATCCATAATTTTAAGCATTATGATTTCTCCCTTATTTCTGACATGCCTGTTAATAAATATGGAAGGCAATTCCAAACACTGTCATAGAGCAGTTGCTGGTAATAAGTGAAAGACACAGAAACACAGTGAGCAAGTCTGTGAGTAACAGTATCTGCCGACATTTCTAGAAGTGTCCAGCCTCACAGTTGGATGAGTAGTCTGCTCTCACTTACATACTCTCTCCATTTCATTTCATTTCATTTCTGGATAACACTTCACAATGAGGTCCCATTATATTGCAGTAACTAGCAATCCGAAATACATTTGTTGCAGTATTTATTAACCTTTATTACTGTTAGTTAATACAAAAACAAATGTTCATTGTTTAGCTCATTTTCGCTCAGGTCCATTAAACAACATTAAAGGGGTCATATGATGCGATTTCAAGTTTTCCTTTCTCTTTGAAGTGTTACAAGCTCTTGGTGCATAAAGAAGATCTGTAAAGTTGCAAAGACTAAAGTCTCAAATCCAAAGAGATATTCTTTATAAAAGTTAAGAGTCAACCACGCCTACCTAAAACGGCTC
>NW_015637021.1:212467-220682 GCF_001515625.1 Sinocyclocheilus rhinocerous
CAATCACAGTGCACTGGGTCAGCTGGCCAATCAGAGCAGACTGTGCTTGTCAAAGGAGGGGGCTTTGTTGAAAACGACGTGTTTGAGAGAGGCGGGGCATAGAGAACCTACAATAATGTACAGTATTTGAAAAATAATGTGTTTCTTGAACATTAAAGCATGTCAACATATTCTGTTACACCAAATACTCAAAATAGTGATCTTTAAAATAGCATCATATGACCCCTTTAACAGATACATCTTTTGATTTTAATGTTTTAATAGTGTATGTATTAAAATAAATGTTGAAATTAACATTGTTAGTTCATGTAACTACTGTAGTTAACTAATGAAACCCTAATATAAAGTGTTAATTTCTGTGTGTCTCTATTTTTCAGTACAGTTGCTGCCTTTGGCATGTGTTTCTCGTGCACGTGGACACCCACCACATCCATCCAACCAAATGTGATGTACGGAGACTGTGTGCAAATATGCCCAAGTGCTGCGATGGATTAATCAATTTAATTTTCTAATTAACTGCATCTATGACAGTATGAGGGGGGAGTATCGGGTGTGTATGTGTGGTGCAGCTTTTTAACGTGACTGCCAGGTTGTGTGTCTTTATGTGTGCGTTTCACAATGTTCTAATATCCACCCCACAAAGCCTGTCTGCTCCACAAATTGTCCACTTTGTTAAATTAAAGTAATGCAGGTCTGCAGGGTTTTTATGTGGGTCACTGTAGACTAGGAATGGAGGATATGTAGTTTCTCTTAGATACTCTGACTGGCCAAAAGCTGCAACATGCCAGATCACATTAACAAAATGAAAAATCAGCTCTTTGAAATTCAATTTTTAGACCCCCTTAAATTAGTTGAAGGTAGATGCACTCTTTATAGATGCCCAAAAGGGTCATTTGCTTTTGTATGAGTTATGAGCTTTGAGGTAGGGGTTTAATTTAATGCGAAAAGTAGGTCAAAACACTTAAAAATGGTATCCATAGTTTACTCAATGCTGCACTATGAACATTTTTGGAGTAAAAATTAACAAAATGCCATTCCGTAGCAAGTACATCACTAAAAACAAAATAAAAATAAATGCTCTTCTTACCCCAATTCATTACAGAAAGTCTACAATAATGATTTAGAATTTGAGTGGTCGAATCAGTTTTTACAGTAAATTTCATGTCTTCGTCATTTGACCTGGCATATTATTATGTCATGTCCATAAACAGAGAAAAGAAGGTCCAGTTACCATACTAACTCTGCAAATAAATGGCTATTTTGTGTTTCAACCACAGACGATGATAGAGAGGCTTAGTTAAGTAGTGCAGCTATAAAGGCCCGATCTACTTCAAACGAAATTGAACAAACTTGTGTGACGTCATTTTGAACAAAATCAGGCCAAAACAATGTTTGTTTGGGGTTTGTTATTGGAGTTCAAAACCGCTTTCCACAGCGAACTTTCTGGAAAGTTGGTTTCCAAAGGTAGTAAACACCTTTGAACTGCCATTAGTTTGAGGTGATTACGTAACAGGTAAGTGTGTTCTTTGGCTCTGTCTTCTTTGACATGGAAATCTTCTCCAGTTAATTTCTTCCATCATGGTCAAATGTAATTAAAAACATGATCACACTGCAGAGCTGCTTTACAGTAGAAAGTGAAGTTATAATTCTAATTGAAAGCGACACTGGCACTGCTTTTTTTCATGTTTAATACAGTAAAGATGCTATAAAACAATCTATTGTATAAAGTGCAACCTAACTTGACTGAAGTGCCAAATTGCAGAGCTTGTGCAAACATATACAAGCCACTATGATCAGATGTTTTCTTAACTGCTGTTTTCTCACTGCTATCATTTTTGTTGTGTTTATTTTGTTATTGAGAGGAAAATGTGTAACACATAATTACATATTCATCTTGAGTGACATCAGGATGTTCGCTAATGGTATCCACCTTATTTTTCAATGTGGAAGTAAGCTGTTTTAAGTGAATGTGTGAGACTTCTGCTTCATTAGCCGCGGTATAGAAATAACGAGAAGAATAACAAAGCACAATAAATGGTAAAATTGTTTGTGCTACAACCCAGTGTGTTTATAATTAAGACAATAGATAAAATAATATGGTAAGAAACACCAGTCTGCGATATCAAATCCCTACAAAAGGATATGAATTTTATTAGTTCTAGTTCAGGCAGCTCCCACTGCTTCCATCAACCAAAAACTCTCTAATTTTACCAACTTTTTTTTCTTTTGTCGTCCACACAAACATTTAATAACCATACCCTCATTCTCTCCCATTATAACTTGATAGGTTGATAGCAGTAACATTAGTGATTAACAGCAAAAATAACTCATGAAGCATGCACCTCATGCATCACATGTCAGTGATGTGACCGAAAAAGAATTATTTACTGTGGTTCCATAAACCAATGTCAGCACACAGTCGCCAAATTTTCAAAATTCAGTTTTGAGAAGAATTTAAGGAAATTTAAGAAACCCTGTTCATCTTACAGAATGAGTTCGTCAATCTCTTTCAAAACCGAACTTCGTTTGAACAACCCACTGAGCGCTCCAAACGTGACTGACAATCTCGTTCTGTCACTGTGTGGCAGCTCATTAGCAAAATTCTCTGAAGAAATGCTGATAAAACTGTGCAGAAAGTGACAATCCTGCAGGGACTCTGTGTGTCTTAGAGAATACAGTTGGATATGGGTTGGTACCAGAGGGATGAGTGAGTCAGTATTGATATTGGAGGGGTACTGCAGAATTTTTGTAATCACTGCTGCATGTGAGCAGAGCAGCACGTGTTTCTGCAGAGACCACACTCACACACATTTACTTCTGGTACAAAAAAGTAGCAGTTTCCCTCTATCCTCTTATTATTAGGGGTGTAAATCGGCTGTTTCGTCACGATACGATACGATATCGATTCTCATACCCAGCGATACGATATTTGCTGATACCTCAAAAAAATTATACGATACGATTCGATTCGATACAGGAGTATACCGATATTATGATATTATATACCTATTTTAAACAACCATCTACATTTTTATCAACTCACAAATGCAACCAAAATATATAACATGAACATTTATCTGAAATTTTCACATCCTGTACCTCAATTGGGACATTCACAACAACAACAAAAAATAGGCCTACACTTTTTTTTTTAAATAATAAAGAAAATAAACAATTGGGAAAACAATTCTGGCTGCTATGGGCTTAGTGCTAAAATCTTTTCAGATAACCAAATTACAAGCAATAGCAGAAAATAAATACAATAGAACAAAGACACAAGTTCAATAAACAGTGCTTTTCAGGTTTTTCAGCTCAGTCTAAAAGAAATTTTCAGGTATGCTACAGAAATGTAATAATCAAACGTAAAATAACTGCATAATCTTCACTGTATAAATTAAATATAGATTAATCATTTTTCATGTTACAAAGGTTATTTAGTCAGGAGCAGTGAGCACTTGTATTTTTCTTTGACAGCATTAGATTTATTATTAGTTTGCTTTCACTTTAAGAACGAAAGCACGGATTTAATATACTGATACACATGCTTTTTCTTTCTCAACTGTTTACGTTAAGACATATGCCTAACCGACTATGTTTACTAGGATATTCGCCAAAACGCGCATTTTGATGTAATTTTGTCTGTATTTATTCATCCATGCACAAAAAAGCGGAAGAGAGCTAAATTTAGTATTCGCGCGGTGTAGACGCGGCTGTATATCGATGAATCGTTACACCCCTACTTATTATATACTCAATCTATTTGCTTTTCGCTCATCTGTCTCTCTATAACTACCTCTTACAGGCTGAACACTTAACCCTTTAACATGTTCAATCTCCTGTTCCTTCTCTGCAAAAACATCCACTGATATACAATTAATCCATAATGCCTCCAATGACAAAACTGTCAAATGGTCAACTGATATGGGTTTTTGATATTCGTGCCAATATCTTGACAGCATGGCAGCCATTGGCCAATATAATTGCAATAGGCCTACCTATAGTTTAATTATGAGACAAAGAACAAAACAGATTCGCCTAGTTGACTTTATGATGTGAGAATAAAGCCTCAGCATGATCTTTGGACAGTAAATCAAAGAGCAAGTTTGCTGTTCAACCTGGCACTGATCTTGATTACTCAGACTACCAATGGAAATTGCAAAAGCCAACAATAGGCCAAAACGTTTGAACAGATTTTTAATGAGAATACTAAGGGAACAATGAGAAAATACAGGGGATCATAAGTTCTTAAGTACAAACTTAATCAACCTCAAAATAGCTTATTGCTATTTATTCAGGAAGTATTTGGCTGTTACTGCCTGAATGTTTAACAAATTATCTTTGGCTGCTCTGGCAAAGCAGCAGACTGCAAAAGACCCAAAAAGCTGTTAAAGAGTTAGGTCACCCAAAAATTTAAATTAGTCCATAAATTACTCACCCTCAAGTCATCCTAGGTGTATATGACTTTCTTCTTTCAGACGAATCCAGTCGGAGGTATATTAAAAATGGTCTTTGATCTTTCAAGCTGTTTAATGGCACTCAGTGGGTCATGCGCTTCTTGTCCGCGCTTATTTACATCAGAGTGCGCATGCGTCTTTCACGCAGAATACTAGGATGACTTGAGGGCGAGTAATTTATGGGCTAATTTTCATTTTTGAGTGAACTAACCCTTTAAGCAATGTATAGAGAGTCTGCATAATTTGACAAGGCTAATGAAGATGAAGGAAAACTTGAAAATTTATCTCCTAACTCTTGGGTTACCTATTTACATTTGACCTAATTGGATCCTTGTAACGACATACAAGAGGAAGGTAGATTTAATAATTAACTAAATAAATAAACAAACAAACAGGCTCTTGTGATTTAAGTTATATTTTACCGGCAGAAGAAACTTTTCTAATCATGCATGATTTGAGTAAAGGTTTTCATCATCATTTTATTCATAAACCGCAATATCTAGTTGATAAACTGAGCAGAGCACTAGAAAAAAAATTATAATCACTCAAGATTTTTCTGACTTATGGCTATTTAACTCTCTGCTAACAAATGGTTTGAAGAGACACTTTCCCTGTGAAATTCATTCTGTGTGGTTGCTCGTTTCCAGAGCTTTCCATTCACATTATGTGCATTAAATTAGATATAAGGGTCGATATGGTCCTCTTCACACCATGGCATGATCTAATCTCATCTCATTATACTCCTCCTGTCCTTCTCACACTTTGTCTCGAACATTCTCTCCATCACATCTCTCATCTTCACTCTCTCCCTCCCTCCTGCTCGCTCTCCTCTTCGAAGGATGCAGCTTGGAATTTTACAAGTAGAAAGCAGCAATATATGTGACCAGTTACCTGATGAAAGAGCTCAGGACACAGAGGAAGCAGAAGTGGAAAAATACCAGCTGACACGGAGACACACACAAACAAACTTCAACACAACACCTGCACCGTCAATTGAACAGGAGGCACATTTCACACAGACGAAACTTAGCCGTTCACCTGTATTTACTGTCCGTCACGCTGTTTCTCTTCATACACATGCCTCCTTTACATCAAAACATGTTTATCCAAAGCAAACTCATACAAGCATGACACAACAATAACATCGAGCATAAAATCTGACCCCATCTGCTCCTAAAGTGAAACTGGATACTTTGCATTCTGTATAGATGAAGGAAAATTAAAGGTTTCGTTTAAATATTAAGATACTTCCTCCTATGGCAGTTTAATGTGCAGAGACAACTAATCTGTTCATAATGTGTTATATAAATTAGGATTATTAACCTTTAAATTCACTTACTTGCAAGCTTTATTAATTATTCTATTCAAAATGTTATCGTCGGCTATATCTCTGTCGCTATGCCTATGTCTTACGTCATCCGCTGGAATGAGACTCTCTGTACGCACGTACGACAGTTAGCGCATGCTAGAGATTACAGTTTATAAAGTTTTAAATATTGATATTTTTCTTACAAAAACGCATTGATTCGCTTCAGGGGGCCTTTATTAACTCCCCGGAGCTGTGTGGGCACTTTTTATGATGGATGGATGCGCTTTATTGGACTTCTTTTGGCCTATTGAAAAATAAAACCCACTCACTGCCATTATAAAGCTTGGAAGAGCCAGGACATTTTTTTATATAACTCCGATTGGATTCGTCTGAGAGAAGAAAGTCATATACACCTAGGATGGCTTGAGGGAGAGTAAATCATGGAGTAATTTTCATTTTTGGGTGAACTATCCCTTTAAGTGTGTCTTTAAGTGTATTCAGACAGATTCATTAATAAATCATTATGACTGATTTATGAATAGGTTTGACTGATGTTTTGAAAGGAACAGAGTCAGAAGAATGAATTATCAGCAAATCAGACATCATTTTCATTTAAGCAGTTCATATGTCCAACTATGTTGATTTCTGTGTTTGCAATAGCAAAAGTAATGTAGTTATTTACTTATTTTTCAAAATATTAAAATATTTCTATTCACTTCAAATTAATCACTTCAAAAAACATTCATACAGTTTTTATACAAAATTACAATTTTATTTTTTACCAATATCTTCTTTTGTGTTCTGCAGAAGTCATACAGGTTTGTAAGTGAGGGTGAGGAAATGATGCCAGATTTCCCATATTTGGGTGAACTATGCCTTCAAGGGCAGCAAAAAGTATACTAATACACTGAAAGACTTGAGTCAGCATCCTCTAAATGGCCTTAAACGGACGAGTCATATTCTGAAAACCATTCTGCAACCTCCTGCCAATTTTATCATAAAGTATGTGTGCCAGTATAGTGTCACGCAGTGCTGACACTGCCATTTGGCAGTTTATTGCTCAGTATGCACAGTGTAATTGTGCAGGCGTGGCTGTGATTGGACTGTCATTGCACCTGAGGGGTGACTGGTGTTTGTGACGTCCGTACAAAAGTGAGAAGTGACGCAGTTTCAGCTGAGAGTGTGGAGGCATGATTCAGACTGCAGGCTTTCAGGAACAGGAATGAGGAGAATAGGAATCTTAGACAGCAATGCGACAAACTGAGCTGCAGTCCAACAGATAAAACTGAGTTCCCACACAGACGGCTGGACAATGTGTTTGTGTGCTCACCTAGCTGTCATCTTTATAACAACAAACAGTGATGATATTCAGCCCTGTTGCTGCAGCTGTCATCATTCCACTCCTCCATCTGCACATCATTCCTCCTCTCTGCTATTCTTTCATGTCTTATGCTTGGCCAGCCCTGTAAAACAAGGAAATTATTTTTATAGGACACAATAACACACCACCGAACCCAAGGTGCCCCACTTCACACACAAAACATTAAATTCCATCCTATATAAACCTCAGGCAGTGTGTCCAGGCTTTATGCTTAAGAGAATGTATGTTATTGAGTGACCTTTTGTATGAATCACATTCTGTTACATAATGTTTAGCATTGACCTACTAAGACTAGAGATTAAAGAGAAAGAACAACAACAAAAGGAGGACAAATTCAAGTTTATTTGTATATATCGCATTTTACAACACATATTGTTTCAAAGTAGCTTGACAGAAAATTCATGTTTCATTGTTACAATCAGGAATTGCTCTGATATTTGTCAAAGATGTATAGAAGCTTGTTTCCACCACTGAATACAAATAAAAATGGCAATTGTGACTAATTCTGACTTTTTCCTTGCAAGTGTGAGTTTACATTTGCAACTGTGAGTTATAAAGTCAAAATTGCATGAAATAAACTACTAGTTTTTTTTTTTTTTTTTAGCACACTGATGTGAAGTTGCAAGGCAGATCTAGGAAATTGCCTGATACTTAGTAGAGATGCACAATATATAGGTACTGTAAGGTCCACGCACTTGGCCCAAGGAAGGTATCCAGTGGTGGATGAAGGTTACTTGCGTGTTTGGTCTTTTCATCGCGCAAAGTTATTCAATGACTTTGAAGAAGATCGCTGATAGGCTCCTAAGTCGCATTCCTGACCTGCGGGTGTCGCTGTTGGACAGTGTTATTCCTGCTTCCTGTTTGCAGTGCTGCTGGTTTGTGATTGTAGCTTCGTTTTTCTGTAAAATCTCTATTACTCTCTGTTGTTTAAAGTGATAAATATAACTTAATTCCCACCATATTTCTGACATTATCTATCAACCAAATCTGATTAATTTGATCGTTCGCTTTTATTCTAAAACCACGAGTGCAGCGCTTCTTCAGCGCGCTAGCTTGTCATTAGCGTTTCCA
>NW_015637021.1:221055-229866 GCF_001515625.1 Sinocyclocheilus rhinocerous
TCCCCTGTGCCGTTTGTACTGGCTTACTGGTACAGGCCACCAGGGCACCATACAGACTTTATTAAAGAATGTGCTAATTTTATATCCGAGTTAGTGCTGGCTGCAGATAATTTTTTAATTGTTGGTGATTTTAATATCCATGTTGATAATGAAAAAGATGCATTGGCATTCATAGACATTCTGAACTCTATTGGGGTTAGACAACACGTCTCAGGACCTACTCATTGGGTACCGCATTGGACGTTCTGATATTGGACATTTAATAGTGCATGCTTATTTCCCTTGTGCCATCATCTAACAATCACTTAAAATTGATCTTTAAAACACTAATAATTTAAAAACACTGTTAAATGTATTTTTTAGCAAATCTTAAAATATCACTTTTGTTGAATTTCAAATTCACTTATAGCTTTTAAAACTATTTATTTTAGTGAAAAGTTAAAAAATGTAAATACCATTTTGTTGATTATTGGTCATAACATTGGCTTATTATCAAGTTTTAATATCTGTACGTCCTTAATACTAAGTCAAAAGAGCCTATGTCCAAATCCAAAGATAGCATCTGTGCACTGACACACACATAATGAAGTCCCTGTAGTGTGAGATGGTGAAATTTTCATTACTGTGGTTAACGCTCAACAACAACAACATTAATCACTGACTTCTTGTGTGGTAACAAATTACAGAAGTTTTCACTGGAGCTCATTAGACAGCGGCCCACCAATTCCCCCCTCTCACACATCACAGTTAATGCAGGGCACAGAAATCTGCAGTTTCTTCAATAGCAGTAGAACATCTCTCGGGACATCATGCAAATTGCTTTCTAAACACAAGTGAGAAAAATAGTGATTATATTAGCTATTACAGCTCTAAACATAGATTGTGTAACCAGTAGAGGTGAGTGCATGTTGCCGTGTCAGATCAGGGGTTTAATAGTCCTAATAGTCACTATTCTGTCTGGCATCATTCAAGGCTCCCCATAGACTGTCTGCGTGTACTAAGTGTGTGTAAACGAGTGTACGTGTGTGTGTGGAGGAACTGGAAATGGTAGCTGAAACAGGATGCCATT
Source organism: Sinocyclocheilus rhinocerous (assembly GCF_001515625.1). Taxonomy (NCBI): domain Eukaryota; kingdom Metazoa; phylum Chordata; class Actinopteri; order Cypriniformes; family Cyprinidae; genus Sinocyclocheilus; species Sinocyclocheilus rhinocerous. The sequence goes on from NW_015637021.1 coordinate 222,125, forward strand.
CCACAAAGGTTAATGGATCTAATTCCTGCATGAGAATCAGAATCAAATGAGACGTAAGATTCTCAGCCAACATTTTCCAATGCACACGCAAACACACACATCAGTAATCAAGTAAGATGTATGGAGATGTGGTGTACCATGTGTGTAATGAAGCTGCTGATCCCCATTAGCATATCTGTCATGACGGTGGAGCTGAGATGCCGCGATTCCTGCTGCCGAGAGACAGAGTATCTCTCTTATATAACCACCCGTGCAAAGACACACTCAAAAGCACACAGTTAGGTCAAGGGAAACTCTAGCTAATGGGTCTCCTCTCCCTACATAATAGGTTCATAGTGCAGAGAGATCAAATGACACTCCATAAACGTCCTCAGAGTCTGGATCCATCATCGATAATAATATACTTACAGTACAGAAATAAGCAGTAATTTTACATTATGCTAGTGCATAAAAGTGTTTGCACATTACAAAGTTTACAATTTTTCAGACCAAAAATTTTGATGATTCATCCTGCATTTCTGTCCATTCACATTTTCTCTAGAATGAGAAACTCCCCCTAATACATATATACACTCCCGGTTTGGAATCATTATGAATTGCTGACCAGGCTGCATTTATTTAATCAAATATTCGTAAAACAGCTATATTGTGAAATGTTATTACAATTTAAAACAAAACTGTTTTAATATATTTTAAAATGTAATTTATTCCTGCTAAATTTTCAGCAGTCATTACTCCAGTCTTCAGTGTCACATGATCCTTCAGAAATCATTCTAATAAGCTGATTTGGTTCTCAAGAAACATTTAACATTTATTAATAAGTGATTAATGTTAAAAACCGTTTTGCTGCCTAATAGTTTTGTGATGCATTTTTTCAGGATTATTTGATGAATCGAAAGTTCAATAAAACAGTATTTATTTGAAGATGTGTTTGTAACATTATAAACGTCTTTACTGTCACAGTCATCCTTACTGAAGTAATCATTATTTCATTTCTTTTTCTTTTAATCTTACTAACCCCAAACTTTTGTTTATTGACTATATGAATGTTTAAATGCAACTTCCTATGGATCAAATATGGAAAAACTATTTAATTTATCTTTAAGGATGTTATGAGCCTCCCTTTGAAAGGATCAATATGCTTAAAATGTGATATGGTCACTCAAAGTGCCCTAGTAAATTTAGGATATTACAAAGAAGGATTTTCTACTATGTTGAAAGAGTTAATTTTATAGCTGTCTTGATGAATGAATAGTGGGAGAGCACAAGATAACCTAAAATTAACCAGGCAAAGAGCCTGTCATGCAGACGTCCTGTGGAAACTCCACAGACTCCAAGACGCACAAACATTCTTTGCACATTACGCTAAGCTAAAAGGAAAACCACCTGATACTCCATTTGCTGTAGTGAATAAACTGTCTCCATGACAACAGTTGCATTCCAGTAACATAATCTATGAAAAATAAGAGATCAAATACATTCTGATGGTGGCTCTCAAGGTAATGTAATTTTTCGGACACAAGCCCCAATATTGACTAAGGTGGCCCAAACCTATTTTTTCCCTCACATGTGACACGGATCTGTTTTTTTGGACAGTGAGAACAATGAGAATTTTTTTTTTTAAATCACACTGAATATGAATTTTAAAGTACAATCTCTGCCAGTTCCATATGTAAAAGTAATTCTGATTTCAAAAATCTTGCAATTCAACATTTGCCGTAATGGCCTACTTGCTGTGAATAATAATTTATGTAATACCACTACAGAAAGTATTGCACAGAAAGGGGAAAAAAATGAAATAAATAAACACAACAATAATGATTATTATTATATTAATTTATTAATAAAATGTACTCTTTTTTTTTTTTTGCCCCTTGCTGGGCAATACTTCCTATTGTGGAATATTTATTATATTATAGGCATTATATATTCTCAAACGTGACACTTGTTTTGACAAGTGATAACTTCTGATTTTGTAACAAAATATGATGATATATTAAATTTGCACAAAATACTGGTCTAGGAGTGTCACCTGTTTAGAAGAGTGTCTGATATGGCCCACATTTAAAAGTCATGAACAACCTCTAACAGACATAGGCTTCTGTTGGCAATGCAAAAGAACTACACAGTAGGACATCTCTATATATTCAGACTCCCGGCAGAGCCAAGAGTTATGCACAAACAAGTTTGACTTTGTTTTGGTAACACGTGCAGAGCCAGACATTCAAATACTTCTGCCAAACTCGTGCATGGGTCAGATCAAACCACTGACAGTCGATCTATATCATCTACTGTAGCACAGTAAATTCAGCCCAGAGCATCACATTACTGGAGTATAACCAACAAGACCAGACAGAACAGAGCAATGACACCGCAGTCACTAATGAAAGTTGTGTGTGATAGATAGCGAGAGTGGCACCTGTTAATATTAGCTGTATTAATTTTGCTTTTAGTAGCTTTACTAATTGAATTTAAGAGAAGCTACAGATTCAAGAGATATATCCTCCAGCAATGCTGTAAGATAATCAGAATGTTAGTAATACCACTTGTCGAAATATGCTTACTTTATTACTGGAAAAGGGCTTGATGATAGTCAAGTACAAGCATATGTACAAACAAACCATGAACAAACCTTCATGGAGTTTGGCATTTCCCATAATGTCTGTGCTTTCTGTGATCGCCGTGACATTTGTCTACAGGCTACAGTTTGTTTGAATTCAAAAGGTGGATGTAATGTGATGAAAGGGCTGTTGTTTAGTTGGATGTTTTGCCGTAATACCTGACTCATTCAACAACACTGTCAGTAAGAGGGATTAAAAAGTCTTCAATGTGAGGACTACCGGAAACTACCCTCTTTTTTTTGCAGTTAAAATATTAATGCCAGCTCTTGTCGAGTCAACAACTCTGCCTGGCATCCAGTGGTTTGCTCATTATTGCCTGAGAGCACCATTAAAAAGAGTGATGCTGAGCCTTCGCCACCTCGCTGTGGTTTTATGCATACAGCTCAGTGAACAGACTTATAAGAATTTGAGTTTGGCTGCCTTCAGGGAAAGCTAAATATAGAACGTGATTGCTCTCATTGCCTATTAAGTGTTTCAAATATATTTTGGCTATTACTTGGGAATATATGTATATATATATATATATATATATATTCACATAAAATGTTACGACCCTTACCATATTGTGATGCCCTGTCCAGCCGGTGCGACGAGACAAAAACATGAAAACCCATTATAAACGAGGCATTTGTTGCATCCAGTGGGCTTGTACTGTCTTTTTACGCGTTGCGTTGCATCGCATCGCGCCGTGTAAACATAAAACCATGTGTGTACAAAAAAGAGGGGTAGTTTCCGGTAGTCCTCACATTGAAGACTTTTTAATCCCTCTTACTGACAGTGTTGTTGAATGAGTCAGGTATTACGGCAAAACATCCAACTAAACGACAGCCCTTTCATCACATTAGAGCCACCTTTTGAATTCAAACAAACTGTAGCCTGTAGACAAATGTCACAGCGATCACACAAAGCACAGACATTATGGGAAATGTCTGCACTTGTGATCGGAGAAATGACAAACAACAAGTGCTACTCTACACTGCCCAAAAAACTCGCCTTTGAATCGTCAGTGGCAAATCCTTTAAATATAAAAAACGTACTTACAGTCTGACAGCCGGCATTGTAGTCTACTCTACCAGGATCAGGAAACAGTCCTCCATAAAATGTGCTGCACACATCTGAATATTTGGGTTAAACTGTTCTTTTTCACAACGAAAAAGCGTCACACACGCGGCAGGCTTGAGAACGGCGCGGCCGACGGATTCGACAAAAAAGGGGCCAGCGGGCTTGCGGCAACCACATGTGACGACCCCGGGACTCCGCTTCGTCCACGGTGAAAGCCGATCCGGCGATCCACAGCGCGAAGTTGATGTATTTCCTCAGCGACCAGCACGGATCAGCTCTAGGCATGACGAAGCGGATATCGTCCTCTTTTGGAAGGCCAACCAAAGTAGTTTCGCTTTCACAACAAAACACATTTCTTTGCGTGAATATTTGGGCGGCGTTATGCAAATCTTCCCACATAGGGATGTAGATATGTGGGGGCGTGTTAGAACGAGCCGTTTTAGGTAGGCGTGGTTGACTCTTAACTTTTATAAAGAATATCTCTTTGGATTTGAGACTTTAGTCTTTGCAACTTTACAGATCTTCTTTATGCACCAAGAGCTTGTAACACTCCAAAGAGAAAGGAAAAATTGAAAGGAAAAATTGAAATCGCATCATATGACCTCTTTAAGGTTATTTATAAGGCAGTGTGCTCCAAAACAGTGACAAAATTCGCATGTAGAAGATATAAGCATTCAAAGCTTGCATTTCGTCACTTCCGCCAAAACGGCTCATCGCCCTCCCCCTACACTACAAAATAGACGCTGAAGCCGCGGCTGAAATCGGTCATCCTTTAATGTAAAGGCATATTTTTAATGATGCTTTACTGATATAGGCATGCCATTTACTTAGCCGATCAATGCAAGTAGTGTTAATTTTGTCAGCCATTTTTAATTTAATCTGTCTTTTAAATTAGTCTTAGTCCTGTCAAGTGTACTTTTTAGTTAATATCATATTTAGTCAACCTTGTCCTGTTTTTGTTTAGTCAAGATTTAGTAGACTAAATGTATACTAAATTTAGTTTTAGTCAATGAAAACAATTTTTGTCATTCTGTATAATGGTTAAATTGATATAAAAAAATATTTTTGCTCAATTATAATCGCAATGATTGTTGTCATTTGAGAAATGTATTTTTCAAATCTCAGAGCCTTTCAGTGTCAAACACGTGTGAGCTACATTTCGGTATTCCTTGAAATGCAAGCAGACAGAGAGAGAAATGGAGGAACAGGATGAGTGCTGATCACTATTACTAACACTATTCCTTCTATTACCTCCACTTCCTGAGGCTGTGTCTATGCAAAAACAATAGCTAAAGTCACAAAGGTATAGCCTAACATGAACCAGGTTCCTTAGCTATGGCAGTTGCTATGGTAAATCCCCAAATCCTGCTATTCTTAGGTCAGCTATCAGTGCTGAAAACATTTGTTTGGTTGTATGTATGTAGAGCGTGTTAAGACAGATGGCCCCTGCAGCCAGTCTGGATCACTGCCCATGAAGCCATTATACTTCAAACAGGACATCAAATAAAAGAGGACCTGCACATGCTCACACACACAAAATACAAAATCAGCAGTGTGACAGATGACCTTGATGTGCATTAAATCACACTGATACACACAAGGACAGACCACTAACTTTTCATATCACTGTAAGTGAAAAAGAAAAACTGTAAAGAAAGTAATATTGTACCACCTAAATAAAAGAAACTATTTGATTTTGCATAAAGACAAAGTAAATTTTTGCAACCATTACTGTAGAAATGATTTTCTTTACTGTATTATAGTAGTGAAGATTGATTACATTAAAGGAATAGTTCACCAAAAAGTTGCAATTTGCTCAAACCATGAACAACACGGTTTGAAGTTAAAAACACTTTAATTATGGATTTGTTTCTTACAGACATGCAGCTTTTCACTTCACAATACAATAATTGATGCACTGGAGTCATGTGGATTACTAGAGGATCATTGTGATGTTTTTAGCAGCTGTTTGAACTCTCATCATGACGGCACCCATTCACTGCAGAGGATCTATTGGTGAGCAAGTGATGTAATGCTAAATTTCTCTAAATTTCTTCTAAAGTAGAAAAACCTCATCTTAGAAGGCCTGAGAGTTTCCTCAAATTAGAATTTTTGGTGAACTATTTCTTTAAATTTATATTACTTTTTGGGAAAATGTGATAACTAAATTATGGAACAATGCAAAAAAAAGTAATAATTTAAAAAAACATTATTTTATATATTTCATTTGATTTTGGTGATAAAACATGATCCCCATTTCTTCATGTGATTCACACAGAAGTAATTCCAAACACTGTGAGACTAGACAGACCTGTCATTAGAATATGCTTCTGCAAGACTAAAGGACAGTCTTTATCTCTGTCCTCTAATCCTGTCAACATCTTTCCATGTGTTATTATGTGTGTCCTGTCATGCTGTCATCTCTGTCATGCTGTCCGTCCTACAAAACATATCTGGCTGTTTAACAAAATTTTGGTTTGTAAGGATTATCTGCTTCTTAAAGGGAGAGTTCACCCAAAAATGAAAATTAAGTCATATTTACTCACGCTTGTGTTGTTCTAATGCCGTATGCCCTTCTTTATTTTTCATACCACAAAAGGAGATTTTTTTTTTTAAATGTCCCACACGTGCTTGTCCATATGATGGCAGTGTATGGAGATCAGCATCAAACTTTTAAAAAAGATGCAAAAGTATCACAGATCGGTCCCATACGACACGTGCCGTATATTCCAAGTACTTGGGGGATAAACGATAGGGTTTGGTGAAAAACAAATAAAAATTTAACTACTATCTTGACCTTGGCCATTGGTCTCTGTGCACGACCGTGTGTTCATGAGACTCTTTTAGCACAGCAGTTCACTCTGACTCACCCAGGAAAAGCACACAAATTGTGAAAAATCAAGATTAAAAACAAGATTAATTTTCGTTTGTGTTCTTCAAATGTCTCAAGACCACACTATCATAAATCTCAACACTACTGACAACCAATACAAAACATACTAAGGCTGAGGGGAAGGGGGAATAATCTTGACCTTTAACCTATTTCCAACTCCCTCCTGACTCTGTGATGCCTGAATATTGTTGTTCATTTAAAACAATAGACAGAAATTTCCTGGAATTTTTTACAACCAGGAAAAAAAACAAGATCACGGAAGGACAAAATGCAAGGTAGGTGGGGTGTTTTCAGTTACAATTAACAATTTAATGATGCTGTTTTTTTTACAAAAGTAAAAAACAGATTACTGCTCGAGCCCAATAAAGCAGGGGGAAGCGTCCAGCATTTCTGTTAAAGGAAGAGAAATATTTCCCTTGAGTTTAATATTGTGCTTAAATTAGTCTAGTAGCATAAAATCATACCAGATAAGACAAGAATGATATGAAAACAGTGGCATATCCTTATAAAGAAGCATAAATGAATCACATACTGAGGTGTGTTTCTGTTTGATTTATGACAGGAACTCCACTGTCAATAACAAAAACAGCACGAAAAGGAGTCAGACAACATTCAGTATAAGACTGCAAAACACTCACTTTATTCTCTCTATTGACGGCTTAATAGTTCAAGATCTCACTTGATAACATAAAAAGTGGGCTGACTAGGAAGAAAGTAACTACCGTAGACAGTGTTGTTATTGTTAACTAAAACATTTTTTAAATTATTTTTGTTAAAAAAACAAAACAAAACGAAAAAAAAAAAAGCTGAAATAACATCTCTCTCTATATATACACTACCGTTCAAAAGTTTGGGATCAGTAAGACTTGTAATGTTTTTTAAAGAAATCTCTTATGCTCATCAAGGCTGCATTTATTTGATCAAAAATACAGAAAAAACCCCAGTAATCTTGCAAAATGTTATTACAATATAAAATAATGGTTTCTATTTTAATATCCTTTAAAATATCATTTATTTCTGTGATGCAAAGCTGAATTTCCATCAGCCATTACTCCAGTATAAAGTGTCACATGATCCTTAAGAAATCATTCTAATATGCTGATTTATTATTAGAATTATCAATGTTGGCAACAGTTACGCTGCCAAATATTTTTTTTGGAAACTGC
>NW_015637021.1:230983-251147 GCF_001515625.1 Sinocyclocheilus rhinocerous
CAGTAATCTTGCAAAATGTTATTACAATATAAAATAATGGTTTCTATTTTAATATCCTTTAAAATATCATTTATTTCTGTGATGCAAAGCTGAATTTCCATCAGCCATTACTCCAGTATAAAGTGTCACATGATCCTTAAGAAATCATTCTAACATGCTGATTTATTATTAGAATTATCAATGTTGGCAACAGTTGTGCTGCCAAATATTTTTTGGGAAACGGCGATACTTTTTTCAGGATTCTTTGATGAATAAAAAGTTAAAAAGAATAGCCTTTCACGTTAATTCATCAAGATAAACTTAAAATTTAGAAATGTTGCCTTGGCAAGTAACTGAAAATGTACTCTAAAATTACTAAAACTAAAAAAAAAAAAAAAAAGCTAAATATATAAAAAAAATTATAATAAAAATGACAAAAACACATACAATTACTAAAAATAAAAAGAGAACTGAAAATGTACAAATAAAAGCTAATTCAAAATATTAATAAATACTGTAACAGTATATAAATAATATTAAATAGCACTGCTAGCAAGTTAAGAACTTGCCCATCATTACACAGGGACCGCCAAACTATTTAGTGCCAGCTATATAACACATAGTATTTCACACATAGCCAGCTGAGTTGAGCAAATTATGATCAATGTTTATTCAAGTGATATGGTGTAAGTTTCAATCCTTTACCACCTCAGTCAGAGTTAACAGCATCAACATAAATGGACCAAACATGCTGGGTTATTTTTTTAACCCAAATACTGGGTTCAGCATGTTGAGTTATTTTATTGGGTGATTTTTTATCTTTTTTACCCAGGTGCTGGGTAGTTTTTCTGTAACTCAGCAGCTGGGCCATTTTTTACCATCAATACAATTGATGAACCCCGTCACACACCTACCAAGCGCTGGGTCAATGTAATCAAAGTCCTTAGTGTAACCCAATGTTGGGTAGTCTGTGCCAACCCGGTTAAAAATTAACTGGTTTTCTGTTCTGTCCTGGCGGAAAACTTCCTGAATGAAATTAATATACTAAATGTTTTTAACCCAGTATTTTTTTTAAAAGTACACTCTCTTCCTGCATGAGAACATCCAACAATGCCTTAAAATACCAAAAAAAACAAAAACAAGGGTGACTGAAAGCTCTATGTATGTCAGAACTATCTGTCTGGCACTTATCATTACAGCTACATTCATGCAACTGCAAGATATCCAAGGGTTATAAAGAACCATAGCGCTTTTAATGAGAAGTCAGTTAGGGACTGGACAATGAAACTGGAGACATTTTACGATGAAAGCAATTCTCCTGGAACATACTGTCCATACTGTCCAAACATATTTCATTTAACTGTGTCCTGCACTCTCCTAACAACCAAAATGCTTTATGTAGACACCAAACACATATATCTACAAGATGGGACTTTAGAGAACAGAAACTTGGAAGTAGAAACCGATCGACGTGTCAAATTAACGGTTTATGGAGTTCAGTGACCTCCAGAGATTATGAGTAAAAATAAATTAGGAAGCAGCTTCAATAAGCAGCCGCAAAAGGAATATAGTACAGAATGTCAAATACGAGAGTGTGACTGACAAGAATGTGATGATCAATTTAACATGAACTGTTAAGATGAAGCTGTTTGAAGATGTTTTTGTTGAAGATGTTTCTGTGTATTTGGTATGTGTGTGAGAGGGACTCTGTGGAGATGAAGCAGTAGCTTTGGGATTTGGCTGACCGGTCTTTAGTTACGCAATATCAGTTCCCAAAATGTGTTTGTGTGTATTTGTGTGAGTGTGTGCTAAATGTGAATCATTAGACTCTAAAGACATGTTTGCATGTGTTGCACAGGTGGGTCAGTTCTATAAAACTAAACTGACACACTACAAATACTAGATCTTTCTTGTAATGGTTTCATGATGCATTTCACAGAACTGAACCAATTCAAAAATTAATCTCAACTGATTTAAGACTATACATCATCATAATAACATCAGAGACAACATATACACATCTCTGTACATAATGAAAACAGAAGAAAATAAAAAAATACTGGAATTTAAAAAAAAAAAAAGTTCACCAAAAAATAAAAATTTGCTTAAAATTTACTCATAAATATAGCATTACATTTTGTATTTTGGTAGAAGCAAAAGTTTAAAGTTAAAACACATTAATGATGGATTTGTTTCTTACAGACACAGCTTTTTGCTTCACAAAACCTTAATTGGTGGACTGGAGTTGTGTGGATTACTTGTGGATTATTTTACCAGCTGTTTGCAGAGGATCCATTGGTGAGAAAGTGATGTAATGTTAAGTTTCCAAATCAGTGTGCAGATGAATAAACAAATTCATCTACATCTTGAATGGCCTGAGGGTGAGTAAATCCTAAGCAAATTTTCATTTTTCGGTGAACTACTCCTTTAACTCCTAATAAATATTAAAGGGGTCATATGATGCGATTTCAATTTTTCCTTTCTCTTTGGAGTGTTACAAGCTCTTGGTGCATAAAGAAGATCTGTAAAGTTGCAAAGACTAAAGTCTCAAATCCAAAGAGATATTCTTTATAAAAGTTAAGAGTCAACCACACCTACCTAAAGCGGCTCGTTCTAACACACCTCGCTTTTTAGACCGAGCTTTGTAAAAATCGACGCGTTTCAGAAAGGCGGGGCATAGAGGAGAAACAATAATGTACAGTATGTGGAAAATGTGTTGTTTGAACCTTAAACCGCATAAACACATTTCATTACACCAAATAATGTTCTTTTTTAGCAAAATCATACGACCCCTTTAAATGAAGAGTTAGTAAATAGGAGAAAAACAAATATACAAAAATACATAGTTGTTACATTATAAATACACATTATAATGGGATTGAGATATTATAGATATAGGCTAATTCACGTTATTTCATCAAGAGATATGTCGATATAATAGATAAACAATATCTACAGATACCCAGAATATTACACATTTGTGCTGAAAACATGAGGTGTCAAAAAATAGACTACGACTTAAGATCCGGCTAAATTTAGAAAAAATGCTGTAACGTTTGTCCTGTTAGGATATGTTATGGTAGCCTATGTAACAGACCAAACATTTAGGCCAAGCAGCAGCATATTGTGAGTCACAACTAGGTCTGAAATCAGTTGAGCTGTATACATAAAAACAGGTGCCCTGGGTTCAATGTTATACTGTTGGTACTGTACCGTAATGTTATCTCGCAGTCCAGCGACTTTCATGCTTTTCTGGTCAGCACAAGTTTCATAGCCTCTCTCGCGTTTTCCACGAGGTAAGAATGGTGAATTGTTGATCAACACCGCCCTCTGGAGCAATTAGAGCAAAATCGCAGGGGCGATTAAATGAACTAATTCTAGAGTGACATCATCAGGCCATTATACTCCACACCTCATAACCGGAGAGAGAGGTAGAACAACATATAGCACTTGCAGTATTTTAGTTTCACCCGCTTTGCCTTTTCTATTATACAACTTTTCTTTTTGCTTTTGCCTGTTGACGTAAAGTTAATTCTAGATACTCTGAGGAGATGAAAAAGCTTTGCCGAAACCCGGGATCGAACCAGGGACCTTTAGATCTTCAGTCTAACGCTCTCCCAACTGAGCTATTTCGGCTTGTAATATAGCGGATTTTTGCATTGGAATTTAGGCAGTTACTCTAAACATGATTTGTTTAATATAACTAGTCCACGAGTATTTATTTTTGCTTTAATACAACAAGCACCCGACTAATGACTGAAGGGTGATTATTGAAGGAACTATGATTGATTAAAATATGGTTGAATGTCGTTTTGCTTCTTAATGAATTCGCACAAGAAAAGTACTAGCATTTTTGCAAGGGTTAATATAGTAAAATAAGGTCATTATGAACAAGGAAAACCTAGAGAAAGAGTAAATAAATTAATAAATTACACGAAAACGAAGAGGTCATAACGTTTACGTACTGAATCTACGAGAAATACACGGGAATGTGTACTTGCCTCCTGATTCAGTCAACATGGGATCATGGGATTCAGCTTTCTGCTAGTTATTACGCCCACACGAATCTCTCTCTCTCTCTTCCTGTCCTCCAAGGTGACTTTCCCCTTGCCCAGGCAGTTCTTCTTTGTTCTTATGTAAGTCTACAGAAGAGAGAACTGAAGACAGAACGAAGGGAGAGAAAGCTAGGCACAGTCAGTGATAAAAAGAAGATGATGACTGGAACAGACGAGATTAAAAAAGATGCATGTGTGAGAGAGAGAATTGTGAGAGAGGACGCGAGAAAGAGCTGTTAATGAATACACGGCAGTGTTTTAATGTTGCATACAGTAAGAAAAAATATTTCCCACCCACCTTCTCTCTTTCTCTCCTTGCTCACGAAGGCTCACAAACAGAAGGCATCCATACTAATCAGCATACTTGAGTTTTCAAAATTAAAAGAGGGAGAGTGTCAGACAGAAACAAGGAGGGAGATGGGGATAATATGCTGATTATGCTACTTAATATGTAATATGTAAATTTGATTAAGTACATTAATTTTCCTCATTTGGAAATAAATGAACAATTCCAAATAGGTCATTTGAATGCACCCATAATAATGGCCTCAATTCGATGTTTGTATAGGCATGTTCATGTGCAAATTAGAAAATTTGCTTAATAAAATAAAATAGCTGTGACTATGCTCATTTAGCATATTTAGCATAGCCTCTCATACATTAGTGTCAAAAGTATGTATGAGCACTTACCAAACAATACTATGGTATTTTTGAAGTACCTTGGAATAAAGTGTAGCCTACACTACTATTCGACAGTTTGAGGTCAGTAAATTATTTATTTATTTTTAAACGTGACATTAAAGACTTTTACAAGAAAAAAAAATGCTATTCTTTTGAAATATTTATTAATCAAATGCTGAAAAAAAAACGGGTATCATGGTTTCCAAAAAACATCAAGCAGCACAATGGTTTTCAACTGTAAAAATAATAAGACAGCAAATCAGCATATTAGAATGATTTCTGAAGGGTCATGTGGCACTGAAGACTGAAATAGTGTCTTTGTCATAACAGGAATAATTTACATTTTAAAATATATTGCAATGGAAAACAGTTATTTTAAGCTGTAATAATATTTCAGAACATTACTGTTTTTACTGTATTATTGATCAAATAAGTGCAGCCTTGGCTTTCAAAAACTTTAAAAAATCTTACTGACCCCAAACTATTGAATGGTAGTGTGTATACATGTATGAATATGGTTATCATTCAAAACCTCACTGCTCCACAGTACCGTGGTACTATCACAATATTTTTTAAGTAAACCTTACACACTGAAAGTTTTAGATAGCAGCAAATCACACAATATGTCCACTAAATCAATATTATAAAAGCACACATTACAATTTATTATTTGCGGTGGTAGGGGGATGTGAAATAATTGTAATTCAATTATGGAAAAGTAGAAGCAAGGTGTTATTGACCTGCATTAACCTGTGTGGTCAAAGTTTTTTACATGTCCATTAAGACAGGCATCCACATCTGTGTGCAGGACCCCGTCCCCTTTATCGGCCCTCCAATTATTAGGCTCCTGCAAATGTCAGCATGTGTCATCAAACATTAATAAGTGTTAATACGATCAGACTTCACAAGTAAAGTGCAGCTTCTGTCACCGATAATGAGGAATGAATGTCTCCCATTCTCTACACACATATTGGCCGAACCGCAACCAAGTCTTGAAAGATTAATAACATTTAAGGTCTCTGAATCAGGCAGAGAGACTTTGAAAGGCTACCATTTCACTGATTGAACAGGTACTTCATTGAGTATCCCTCAAATGGCATTTGATCTTCTGTGTGAGACTGCAAACACTGACAGAGACACAGGAGGTTCTTAATTGCCTGTTTGACTTTTATCAACTGGGATGAAGTCAGTCAACCTTTCTCAGCATGGACTAATTGTAAATATTAAAGCAGTCTGCACTTCTTAATAAATTCACATAATTAAATGACATTACCATACACCAAGTAACTATCAGAGCAAGTGGCTCAGACTGATATTAATCAAGAACAGCCATTTTTAATCAGGCTGAATCAAAATATACAGATTAGTTTTTACGTATTCACACTGCCCTAACAAACAGAGAAAACCCAGAGTGGAGTCAGAACGGTGTGATTTCAAAACGGTTTGATTTCACTTGCGTTAAAACGATTTTCATTGGCAGAGAAAAAAATTACACAAACCGGCCAAATTTGAAAATATGAAATGCAAGTTATATTAACTTCAGTATATTGTATGTATATTGTATAAATGTAACACATCTGCCATTATAAAAAATACATTACATTTTATATGTTTTTCTGTCAGAGGTATGAATTTTGACAGCTGAGGTTGGGAACAAACAAAGCAAACAAGCAAAGAGGCTGAATCTTTTTATTACTGTAATTCAGACTTATTGCTTCTCTATTATATAAATTAATACAATAACCATCTCAATCTGAAATAATTTACAGCACTGACAAGATATACATACAGTATATGGGACACAAATAAAATAAATTAATTTCGAATTTGTAAAAGTTGTTTTGTCAGTATTTTTAGAAACTGATCGAACCAGTACGCATGCCCTTGGTAGAGCAGAGTTCAAATTGGCTGCAGTTTCAAACCACAGAAATATTAGTGACTATTTACATCCCTGATCATATACATTAATAAGCACAATGATATATCTGTTGCCCTCTAGACTATCAGTGAGAAGGACACTGTAAAATATGTGCACATGTATGTGTACTGGTGGATAGACGGTTACTTTTTACACCACACAATGAATGCCAATAAGTTGGTATTAATTTATATGGATCTCATGCGATGCATAACCTGGATTTGGAATTTATTGCACATGGCCTCTGGCAGACTCACACCTGTAGGAATGCTCTCTCAGTCTCGCTCTTTTTCCCTAGCACCATGCATTTGTGCTCTACTGGTTAATTAGACAGTGCCCTGTTGACCTCAGATCCGAGTTCAGTGTGCTTTAGAAACCCTGTGCTGATTAGTTGCCAATGATACAACACACTCGTGGACAATAGAGACCTATCAACGTCTTTTAGTTTGACTTTATAGAGGTGAGAAAGTCACACATATCATCTAACACATTAATGGTTTCCTGCACACACCTTTTACCTACAGTCATAAATAGGCCCAGACGGAATCTGCTGACTTTTTTTCTTTTTCTTTGACATTTTCTGCACAGATTTGAGGGGGAAATCTGAGGAATAGATTTAACCAGGGCCGTAACCACAAGTCCCCTCAATAATTAGATATGGCCAAATTGTCAACCTCAGTATTTGATATCCTTGATGCTGTTCTGCTGCGCTCCATTACCACTCCTCTGTTTGTTGGTAGGATAACAAAAAGTTAAATTTTTAGACTAGTCTGCCTCAGCGGGCTAACAGCGCTTGTCAATGTTCAAATAATTGACATGGCCAATCAAATCAAAGAAGGCTTTATTGTTCACAGAAGATGAGAGCGAATTACAGCACGATGCTTCCGGTTTAGGGGTGAAAGTGTGTGAAGACATAAGTAGCTAAAAAACATATGAACAAGCTAAACAAATAATTTGTTTTATGACAGAAATATTAATTTCATTGTTTTGAATTGAACATGTAGGCTATCATTTACCTGATTCATGTAATTCATAACTGAATGTTGACGAGACAAGAAATATTAACGGAGCTGTTTTCAGGCATATTAGGCAGACAATTTAGCCTAAAGTGTACTTGTGTGTGTTTGCAACACAATCTCATTCGTAATTTATTTAAAAAAGAATTCATAACTATTTTACATTTTGGCTAATTTATATTAATTCATAAATTCCCAACTTTTCTGTCCACATGGACTTGTGTGAGGACAACAGCACATATGCCAAGTGATTTGATATATGCAAGCACTTGAAAAGAATGTGTCTGTCTGTTGCATGCTCAACTGTACCTCAGCCTTAAGTGTATGTGTGCATATTTTAGAATAAAAATATTATTTGCAAATAGTTCAAACTGATTACTTTACAATAAATTCTAGTTCTTTCTTTTTCTTTGTTCCCTTACCAAAGAAAAAAAAAAAGTTTGGTCCCCTCCTCAATGTTCAAAATACGGTTACGGCCTTGGATTTAAACATGGTTAAATATGTTAAATGGATCTGAAAATATTGATATTACCAGCTGAAAGCATAATTAAATCATCCAAAATATTTAATAAACCAAAACACAAGGGAATGACGGATGTACACATAGGAATGCACATTCAGATTCCGTGTGAGCCTAGTTATAAGTCACAGACACACAAACACTCACTCTCTAACAGCCTCCGTCAGGCAGCGGTCAGTAGCATCGCTGCAATCTGCCCTGTGCTTGCGGCGGATCCTGGTAGTGCGAATACGAGTCTGTGCATTTTGCGACTTCAGCCTGCGCAGACGGGTATGCAGAACTTTGCGCAGTTTCTGCCGCGTGAATGCGTACAGCAGCGGATGTAGCACTACTGTCCAATATGCGAGCACCAGGAAGCAGAGTCTCAGGCGTTCTAGCCAATCAGAGGGCCCAATGGCCAGCATGAGAAGGGGCATGATGGAGAGAGGTGCCCAGCATAGCAGAAATGAGAGAATGATGATGACAGACATGCGAAAGACTCGTCTTTGACGTTCCCGCCGATCACGGTGGCGCCGAACCGCTCGACGCAGAGCCAGAATGGCCGATACTGACGCTCCCACACCCATGCTGGGCGGACCTTTGGCGGGAGCGGGGCTTAGCTGAGTGGTTACCGTGGACACAGTGGGCATGGGGCTCAAAGGCATGGTCACTGATGATGTAGCAGGGGTAGGGATGTGGGGGCTAGTTATGACGGACACAGATGTGGCGGGACTCAAAGGCGTGGTTACCATTGAAACAGTGGGGGTGGGGCTTAAGGGCGAGGTTATCACGGATACAGTAGGGGTGGGGCTAAGTGGTGTGGTGAGTGAGGGGGTGTTCGTCTCAGTGTTGATGGTTACTGTTGTAACTGTATCCGAGGCGATAAGCGGCCCGGTAGAAAGCGGCGGTGGGGAGGTGGGTGTGTTTCTCGTCGTGTGATCCGGCGACCTTGTTGACCTTTTACGGCGTAACCAGAGGCGTTGCACAGGCCGCTTGCTGTCTCGATGGGGCCTGGGTGTGCGTCCGATGCGGATGTGCAGTGCCTGAAGAATTCGCGAGTATGTAAACAGCATCACAGCGAGAGAGCACAGGAACACAGGAACCTGTAGTAACAGATGAGCCTGTAGAGATCCCCCCCACTCTGAACAAAGCACAGTGCTATTGGAGTGCACAAACACCCCCTCTCCTTGCCCTGAAACAAACCCCGCCTCCAAGAATGGTAGGAGGGGCACGGCTAAAGAAACTGCCCATACTCCAACAAGTAAAATGGTCGCCCTTCGAGGTGTCAGCAGACGATTGGCTGGCCGGACGCTGATGTCATAGCGATCTAAGCTGATGAGCAGGAGATTAAGTGCAGTGCCCACGCTGGCGAAACTGGCTGCCGATTCGTGGAGACAGCAGAGAAGGGCGTGGTGAGGAACCGAGGCCCCACCCAGGATGAGGAGCGTGGCAGTGATCGGCAGGCAAAGGAGACAGAGCAGCAGGTCAAGGGTGTGCAGGCTGAGTGTGACGGCATGACTGACGGACTCCAACAGGCTGCAGTGACCACAGTATAACACCAGCACGGTGAGATTGCCACCCACCCCCAGGAGCAGCTCCAGCAGCAGCACAGCACTCACTGTAGCCCGGAAGCCGAGCCACGTCCCTTCCTGCTGCGGAAGTCCGGCCCCCACGCTATCTTCAGCCTGTAAGAGGGACAGACCATGGACCCCAGTGAAGCTGCCATCTGTCTCCATGGACACCATCGCCACGTGCCTTCAGGCATAGTAACGCCAGCCACTCCCACTGGCCATGCTCCACCTACTCAGGTGTTTTCTTGGGGCGTTGATGAATGATTGACAGCTCTATGATGGGAAGACAAAAACAGAATGAAACACGTTCTGTTGTTTAATGAACAGGCCAAAATGTACAGTATTTACTGGAGCTGGGCACACTGAGATCCACTGTGACCCCTTTTCCACTGACAAGGTGCCAGATTTTTCTTATGCATTATGTATATCTTTATTAAAAACATGTATTTTTATAAATAATAATAAATATAAAAGACAACATTTAAATACATTTAAAATGACTGATTTGTTTGTATTATTTTAAAATTATTAACATTTAATATCTATCTATCTATCTATCCTGTATATAAAATGTAAAAATAGCATTTAATACACTGTATTTAAAAGCATTTTTTGGTATTTATTTTTAGTGCTTTATTTTTATTTTGACAAAATAATATTAAAATGTAATATCTATATCTATCTATCCATCTGTGTCTGTCTGTCTGTCTGTCTACCTATCTATCTATGCATATAATTTTAAAATGTATATATATTTAAAAATATATATATTATAAAATATATTTGAACATATTTATATATAAATCTTTTTTTTTTATAATAAAAAAACATTTACAGATTTTGATTGTTTTATTTAAAATTTATTTTGATAGTTTCAAAGTTGAATATCTGTCAGTTGAATATCTGGATATTAATACTACTAGTGCATCCCTAGTAGTATCATAGTCAGTTACGTCATAGTCACTCATTCAAGTCAGAGCAAATGCAGGCTGGGACTAAGAGAGATTCACAGATGCAACCAACCAAGCACTGGCATCATTTTGGTGGAATAGGGGTATGACTTGTCCTTCTGAATTGTAATAAGGTATTGATCTAGCAAGGCAGGACAATAAAGATGAGTATGATGTACACAGGAGCGATTGTGTATGTGTGATTCTACAGTCCTGCACACATCCAAATTTTTGTGTCCAACAAGAGAACTACTCCGACAGATGAAGTACAGCACACAACGATCACTCACACAAGACCAAGGACACAAACGATTGCTGAAACCTTGATGAATTTGGCTATGGACATGGTAGTGTATAAGGACTGATTTATCATGTTAAAGAAACGGTTAATGTTCTAATAAACACAAAATCTAAAATACATGCCATCAAAACAAGCAGATCTGAAATTATAGGCTGCGCAATCACAGCAGCCTGTCATTCCAAAAAAAACAAAACATAAATATATAAATAAATAAATGAGTTCGACTTGAGACTGATCCCATTTCTAGGATGGTTGTTACTATGGCAACTGGTCTACAGTTTAAGGGTGGTCAAAATACAAAATTTTAGACTTTTTTCATCTGTGGCTGTTCAAGTGGGGCTCAGACTCTGCCTTTTGAGCACATCTGTGATAATGACCGCAGGAAGACAGTTTTGATGTTTAACACAATGAGAGGGGGAGAGCAATACGGTTGGCATGCCGATGCACCCCATGCCATGCTGGTAATGAAAAGAGGTCACTGCAGTGGAACTTTTAAGTGACAGAGGAAGACATAGATTTAGGGCTCGGATTCTGTAGTACAAATAACTGAAGCTCAACATCTAATGCTCACAGAAGTGAGACTGAGACAAAAATAAGTAAGACTGACTTTTGTCAGAAATGGCAGATCACGGCGTTGCAAGTAAAAAACTAAGGAATAGTGAAAGAGAGAGAAAGGGAGAGAATGAGAGATGAGTGGGAGGTGCAGGTGCACACTGTGTTGTGAAATCGCTGGAGGAGTTTGTTTCTACCTCCTACCCTCTATCCATCATTATGCTATGCTTGAGATCCATCCATCTTTCTTTAGACTAACCATGCTGTCTCAGCTCTTTCTGCCATTTATCAGACTCTATTTCATTATTGTTGTTTTCCAAGCCAATTTGGTCTGTCCACGCTGGTTTGTAGCCTGTTAAAGGAATAATTCACCTGAAAATGAAAATTCTTATTACTTACTCAACCTTATGTTGTTCCAAAACAGAATGTTCTGCGGAACACAAAATATGTTCTTTGTGGAGCTTTCTTTTTTTCCATACAATGACAGATTATAGTGATCCTACGTCAAGCTCCAAAAGCAAAAGAATACTATAAAAATATGTGAATCGTTCGCTATATTCCAAGCATTCGGAAGTCATATGATAACTTTGTATGAATAATTTAAATTTAAACAAAATTAACTTCCCCTCCACTGCAGCTAAGTGTTATTTTAGTACCGAGATACTATTATTATATTTTGAATTAGTTTTTATTTTAGTACTTTCTGTTTTCAAATTAATTTATTCATCAAATTAATCAAGTTTTTTTTTGACATTTTTATTATAGTTTTTTTTATATGTCTATATAGTTTATTAGCTAGTTTTTATTTCAATTTTAGTTATTAGACCATCAATTTAAATCAAAGAAATGTTGCTTTGGCTGCTGAATTTGTTAAATTTTGAAATATATTTTTTTTAAGTGACAAATGTTTTTTTATGGTTTTAGTTCTAGTTTTGGATAATTAATATCTTGTTCTTTATTCTGCATATTAAAATTGCCACATTAAGATGGTCACATGATGATATCAAACCTGTAAAGCCTCATCAAGTTTTTTCCAGATTTCGACTTTGTGTTCCACAGAAAAAAATAACACAGGTTTGAAATGACACGCATGTGAGTAAACAATCACAAAATGTTCCTATTCCTTGTACAAGAAACCACATTCATTTTCAAACCACACATTTATGCAACAAATTGCACATATGCATGTGATAATGAATCTGTTGGTGTGTCTCTGTGGACAAAAGGGCGCTACAGTTGCGTGGAGTCAAAATTGATTTATAATGAGCTATATTAATAGTGGAATGAATATGCAAATGCATTAAATTTGTTTACAGACTCTTTGGAAATGAAAGAGCGTGACAACACCTGAAACTACAGTCACTACAGAGGGAAGAACCAAAATAACTCCACATCTAGAAGGAGCTAAAATAGCTGATGATCTAGATTCCTCTTTCCTTTCATACACATTCTTAACGCATCAGGGCCACTTATATACCTGCTCCACACTCCATTGTTCCTCACTGTTGCTTCATGTCCTAAAAACAAGCTGTAGCTTTTAATCTTAATAGAAATTTACACACACACCGTCTCATACACCCTCTTCTCCTTTTCCTTCCTTCAACTGGCATCTTGCCGCCTGATCTTAAGTGCATTTGAAAATCCCTTTGACTGTAATCAGTGAGAATGTGTGTGCATGTGGGAGCAATATGATGATGATGGGTGTGATGAATGTCAAATGATTGACGCATGCATATTTAACTCGTTTTCCCTCAATAATTTGCTGGAGTCACCTGTCTCTGAGCATGTGCATGTGTTCAGTTGTGTTTGAAAGCATCAGTGTGATAGGATGGTGCCCTCCTGCAAATTGAACTGTCATATTAAACAACTCATAAGCCTAAGAGTGCATAGTGACTGATAATAATGGCTATTCAAACTAATGAAAAAAATATGCAATATAGCTATTCAAATGACATCTTGAATTTCATATGACTGACTGCAGATTACAGGCAACACATGGATTTGCTCGGTAACAAATCGTCCGTAGTGGCGACATACCCCGCATATGACATTGCTGCCAATTCTTTTTGCAGTGTAAGGAATATTAGTAGTGGAGTCCAGATCAAACGACACTGCTGATTGTCTCTTATCATTTCTATTCCCAGGCGCGCGTTGCCAAAATGTACCACTTAAACAGCCAAAAACGAACGAAGAGTGATGGTAAAATGGAACCGAATGGCAATTAAGTGAAAAGATCAATAGACTCGTGAGTAGTGTGAAGATGCATCAAGGAGGTTTTTACTCACCTTGTCCCGCGCGCCGGGGATCCCCGCTACATTCCACTGCGGTCCGTTGAGCTCGCGCGCTCTCTCTCTCTCTCTTACTCTACTAGAGCGCGAGATTCCGTGGGGCTTCAGGACAGTCCGCTGTCAGGTACGTGCCGGGAATAAATGTCGCACCTTCAGTGGTGCTAAACGGTGATAGAAATCGCCACTGTGCTTCTGTGAGTACCCATGAGTGCCGCTATCCTGTGTAACAGATGTACTGAACCCGCTCCCTCTGCGCGAGCGCGCATCCACACACACACACACACACACACACACACACGTACACAAACAAACAAACTGCAGGCTTCAGCGTGGAAAGGCACGCTGTCCGCGCGATTCTTAAAAACCTATTTATAAGATACGGTGTCTGTGTGGACAACATTGTATTACCATGCGCTAATATTTTATTTTATAATCCGCATTACATTAAAGATGCGAGATGTAAACATTATGTTAATATGAGTTCAACCCTAAAAAGGGCAAGACCATAAAGAGAAATCAGAAAATTAATTTATTGCTATTTTCCATCGTCTTAGGACACAAATAGCCTAATACGATTTCATGATTTTTTTTAACATTAATTTTTTTTTTCGATTTTAATGTTTGTATACCCCAGGATACGTCGCCTCTTTGGGGTATAAATTGATTGAAAAAAGAATGCTTGTTTGGCAATGCGTGTTACAACATTTTAGCCAAATTAAAAAAAAAAAAACATTTATTCTCTCATAACTTGAACTAAACATTCTTTGTAAAATTCTGTTGAACAATAATGCCAATTTATGAAAATAACCTGTATTCGGTATAATATTTAATACGCAAATTTCTAGGGCCTATAAATGATAAATAAGACCAACATTTTGCTGAAAAACTTGTACACAATCTACTTCATGCCTTCTGACTGATAGTTTATAATGTTCTTAGATAGTTAAGTCTTTTTTTGCTCAGAAATCATTAATTAATAATTTTTATAACGTAAATGTACGATAAACATTTACTGGACTGAAGCAACTTGAGTTTACTTGATTATTTATACACCACTTTTTAATGTTAAAAATTAAAACGTATTATTATTATTTTAAAAAAAATTTCATGTTAATTTAAATGCCAAATGTGACACAAACAGGCTTTTGGGGAACACTTATTTGTCCATTTCTCAATAATTCATTGATTTGCAATGAATTGCATATGAGCCATAAAAGCCTGATATATAAATATGATACTTTAAAAACACATATGCATATATTTGCATGTGTGTTTTGTTGAGTATCATATTTCATACACACACACACACACACACACACACATCAGGCTTTTATGGCTCGTATATGCAGTTCATTGCAAATCAATGATAACTGAGAGATGGACATATTTGACATTTACATTAATATGAATAAATGTACAAATAAATCATGAATAAATTAATTTTTTACATTAAAAATGGTGTATGAATAATCAAGTAAACCAAAGTTGCTTCAGTCCAGTAAATGCTAATTTTACATTTACTTCATAAAAATAAAAAAACTGTTCATAGATTGTGTACAACAGGTTTTTCAGCAAAGTTTTGGTCATATTGATAATTTATTATATTATAAGACTATTATATTCATAAATTGGCTTTATACTTATTGTTCAACAGAATTTTACAAATTACACATTTTTTTACACAAAAAATTTGGCTAAAATGTTGTAACATGCATTGCCAAACAAGCATTCTTTTTTCAGTTAATTTATACCCCTAAAGGGGCGACGTATCCTGGGATATACAGTCATGGCCAAAAGTTTTGGCATTGACATAAATTGTGTTTTGCACAAACTTGTGTTTGACGCAGCTGACACAGAACAGCATACGCTGTTTACGTCCAGCGGATATTCTCCAAAATGGCGCTACAGGGTGACGCAGAGGAGACAAATTGTTGAAAAAAGTCGTTTTTTTCTTTTCTTTTGCGCACAAAAAGCATTCTCGTAGCTTCGTAAAATTACAGTTGAACCCCTGATGTCACATGGATTATTTTACCGATCTCCTTGCTACGTTTCTGGACTTGGGAACATTTCAGTTGCGTTGCTGTCTATGCCGGGTCAGACAGCTCTCAGATTCCATCAAAAATATCTTAATTTTTTTTCCAAAAATGAACGAAGGTCTTACGGGTTTGATACGACATGAGTGTGAGTAATTAATGACAGAATTTTTTAAAATTTTTTAAAATCATTTTTTGGATGAACTAACCCTTTAAGCAGGCATGAGAGTATAAAACAAAATACCCTAACAGATGGACTGGCTAAAATGCAGTCAATGAATAAATATGAGTAGAAATGAATATGAAAACAGTGAGTGACAGCCCCGGAGGAGTAGTAATGAGTGTACACTGGCATCTTAACAAGATGGTCCAGAATCATTACTGAATCATCAGAAGCGTGACTAGGATTGATGCACAAACAAACCCTCCACCCCACCCACCTCCCAAAAAGACAACACAACATAGAGTAACACCAAATTTACAGAGAGAGAGAGAAGAGAGAATGAAAAGACTATGTAGTTCTGGTCTAAATAAACTACAGGTGGTTACTGACCTTTATAATAAGGCTCTAGTTGACATAAAAGGCTAGTCAAATATAGATCTGCACTTGTTAATATTCATTGTTAAAATGAGAGCTCCAAACCATTCAATTCAGACTTGTTCATCACATTTAAATAGACATTTATGTCTTGGTTCATGTTATTTTTTTCCCCTTTTTAAATTTCAATGTTTATTTCAAGCAAATACGGAACACATGTAGAAAAGATCACTTTACAATGTATGAATGCATATTTGGAAAATGACTACTTTTATGTGCTATTAAAACTGTGCAAAGAAAACTGTAAATTGCTCCAACATCACTTAAAATGAACAGGACTGTAAAATCCTTATACTATAATGGAAATAAACACTGAATATAATGAACGGAATACATGAAAACATTAAAATCAGTCAAAAATATAAAAATAGCACCATTTGTCCAAGTAAACATGCAGCATCTAATAATACAAGAACATTCATTTTAAGTAGATAAAAATACAGATCTACATTTACAGTACAATTTTGTACAGCACAGACTTATTCTACGAACAAGTCTAAGATGAATTTGTTAAGAATATTACAATGTGTGTTCTAGTTTCTGTTTTTAGCACCTGAGAAAATGTCAGTGGGTGTAAATATGCAACATCAAGGAGAAAATATGAAAGATAATATTGTATACAGTTACTGACTGGACTAATGTACATGTGTTAAAGCAAGTAATGTGTGTGTATATATATATATATATATATATATATATAAAACAATGCATCCAGATTGGCAGGAAGATTAACAGATGTTTGGCAGCTCAACAGACACAAAATAAATAAACAAAAAAACCCAGACCTGATCAATATTTAAAATTTGCTTGTCCCGTTGAGGAAAAGGTGTTGACATCAATCTTTACCTTGATCTCTTGTGCATGATTGCAGTGTCAAACACTATGGTTTAGGTTTTTTCATATTGCAGACGAGTTAGTGATCCTCCATTTACAGTCAACTCTTGTCTTCAAGCTAAAACAAAATTCTGTAACATAGATAGGATTGTGAGAAAAACTCTTACAGATACAGTGCAGAAATCACATCTCTATCCCATGCAATTAATAATTTATTTACATTATCATTATCATTATATGCATTATTGCACCATTTGATACCTTCAGCCTTTTGTATTAATCAGTGCGTGTTAATGTACCTTCTTACTCTTGTAGACAGAGTTTCTCACATTCTTCCTTTTGTAAAAAGTGGTTAGCATTTCCTCCACAGCCGCTGTAGATAAAAGGTCTACAGACGCCCACTTCAGAGTTAAAGTACCAGCGCAGAGTATAGCGGGAACAATTACCCTCTTCCATGGGCAAGATGCAGGAGTCTAAAAGCACACATTAAAAAATAATAAAATGGTTGAATGGTAAAGGATACACACCAATTCTTATTTTGCTCCACAGCAAACACTACAAAAGTTCTATCCTGAATTAATGCAAACTGAACAATATGGCGAAAGTCATCTCTGAAATGCACAAATGCATATTCAACTTTTAAACTTGTCATTATGGCATCTCTCTAAAGTTCAGAGCACCACGGAGATCTGTAGAAATGTCCAGCTATTTTCTGTGGCAGGACAGCTGCTTGCAATCTCATACTAAGAGCTGTCATACAGATGAGTCAGCGGGTTGACAGCATGCAGATGATACACAGAGAAACAACAGGAAGTGAGCACAGCAAAGAACAATAGTTTGCAGCAATTACAGAGTGCAAAATTATGATAATCCATCATCATAGAGTTTTGTTAGGGGTTTGAAGACGGGGACATCAACAAAAGTTTAATACATTCCTACAGACAGCATTTCTAAGCACTTTATTCCCAACAAAGACATGGAAAAGCAGTAAAATGTGGAGAATAAAATAAGCACCATCGACACTGTTATTTCCACAGTAATGGTATAGTCAGGCTCCCCAACATACTGCGTAAAGATGACTGAATGGAGCCTTTAATCTCCATAATGAATAAGAAGTGGTGGCTTACCTTTACCTTTCACCTCAAATTTTGTCCTTTCAGCTTTTAATGAATCAAAAGAGACGGTTTGACCTGCCAAAATATCCATATATTATACTATGTCTACGCAGAAAGCTACAGACAAACTTTTTCTACAGGAAAAAAATTGGCATACCCTGGCTTTTATTGACCGTGGTGTCATAGTCAGCAATCTCCACCACTGGAGCATCATCATCATAGGTCTCTATAGAGTAAATGTGCTCGTAGTCTGGATCGCTTGTGTTCATCACAACACGCAGTTTATGACCTGCAAAAAAACGTGCATGGATGCACAAACAAAGAATGTGAAGGCTATTGGAAATCAGCTTAGAATGCTGGGATATCGTAGTTTGAAAGCAATCGATGTACATGTGCAACTGGATAATGTTAAATACAAGCATGTATTTAACATATCCCACTTATGTTTAAGGCAGAAACATTGTTTCTGTTTAAAAGGGTAGTTTAAAGAGAAAAATTTTAATTCTGTCATCATTTACTCATCCTTGTCTCAAACCTGTATGGTTTACTTCCTTCCATAGAACATGATAATGAGATGTTTTGTAAATGTTGACACTGCTTTTTTTAACAACGCAGAGTGACTACCATTGTGAAAAAGAAGTACACTTTAGCATACTTAAAAAAAAAAAAAAAAGAGTACTTATTACAGAAATAATATACTTAAAAACAATATGCTTAAGTCTGAATTAAGTGCAATGTTCTTTGATACCTAATTGCCTGTGAAAGCCATTTAATGTCATTTCTATTAAAACTCTTTTATGTCATGTATTTAAATATATTGGTAATTACACATTTGCAATGGTGAAGATGCAATTTAGTACATTTAAAACATGAATGCAATACTGAATAACAAACTACAGTAAAAATTTATATGTGCTTTTGTATGTAAGCCAACACATCAAAAAGTGTAATTCTTTAAAGCACAACAAAAAATATGCTATGAATGCTATATGTATGCTACAAGTGCACATTCAATACAATTAAGCACACTTTTCATTTTCACAACGGCAAGAGATAGATAGGTTAGTTGCACTTGGCACATGAGTCATATGGGCTTTTGTGGTATGGAAAAAATCAGTGTGAACATTCTTCAAAACATCTTCTTTTGTGTTCCACGTATGAGTAAAAGTATGACAGAATTTTTATTTTTGGGTGAACTGTTTCTTTAAACTAGCCCTTTCAAAAAAAATAAATAAATAGAGGACAGAGTGACAAGAGTTTTCAGTTTAGAAGAGAGGAGGATAAACAGAGAATAAAGGATGAGCTGAGGATAGGACTCACCCTCCTCGTCCCCTCGGATTAGTGAGCGCTCTGGGGACGTGGAGGATCTTCGGTAAGCCTGCACTTGTACAGGTTTCTCAACTTCCTGAACACCTGAGAACACGCCCATAACGAATCACACAAACGTAAGATAGTAAAACCCATCAGTGAACATACTCACACAAGCATCCATGCGTGTAAAGATGTACCCAAAGTTCATGCACTACATCAACAATTTAGCATGCACAAAACCCAGAAATTCTCACGAACATACTCAACAACAAGGTTTATACAGACTGAGATCACACAAGCCTACTGTTAGTGTATTGTGCGCACATGAGTTGCTGATGCAATGATAGGAAAATGTCTACTGGCTATATAAGTCACAACTTACCTCCACAAGCTTAGGGAAAAAGAGAGAAAGAGAGACAATTTAATTGATACAAGAGAAATTAAAATCAACATCAATCAGCAT
>NW_015637021.1:252351-260915 GCF_001515625.1 Sinocyclocheilus rhinocerous
GCATTATTGCACCATTTGTTACCTTCAGCCTTTTCTATTAATCAGTGCGTGTTAATGTACCTTCTTATTGTTGTAGACAGAGTTTCTCACAATCTTCCTTCTGTAAAAAGCGGTTAGCATTTCCTCCACAGCCGCTGTAGATAAAAGGTCTACAGACGCCCACTTCAGAGTTAAAGTACCAGCGCAGAGTATAGCGGGAACAATTACCCTCTTCCATGGGCAAGATGCAGGAGTCTAAAAGCACACATTAAAAAATAATAAAATGGTTGAATGGTAAAGGATACACACCAATTCTTATTTTGCTCCACAGCAAACACTACAAAAGTTCTATCCTGAATTAATGCAAACTGAACAATATGGCGAAAGTCATCTCTGAAATGCACAAATGCATATTCAACTTTTAAACTTGTCATTATGGCATCTCTCTAAAGTTCAGAGCACCACGGAGATCTGTAGAAATGTCCAGCTATTTTCTGTGGCAGGACAGCTGCTTGCAATCTCATACTAAGAGCTGTCATACAGATGAGTCAGCGGGTTGACAGCATGCAGATGATACACAGAGAAACAACAGGAAGTGAGCACAGCAAAGAACAATAGTTTGCAGCAATTACAGAGTGCAAAATTATGATAATCCATCATCATAGAGTTTTGTTAGGGGTTTGAAGACGGGGACATCAACAAAAGTTTAATACATTCCTACAGACAGCATTTCTAAGCACTTTATTCCCAACAAAGACATGGAAAAGCAGTAAAATGTGGAGAATAAAATAAGCACCATCGACACTGTTATTTCCACAGTAATGGTATAGTCAGGCTCCCCAACATACTGCGTAAAGATGACTGAATGGAGCCTTTAATCTCCATAATGAATAAGAAGTGGTGGCTTACCTTTACCTTTCACCTCAAATTTTGTCCTTTCAGCTTTTAATGAATCAAAAGAGACGGTTTGACCTGCCAAAATATCCATATATTATACTATGTCTACGCAGAAAGCTACAGACAAACTTTTTCTACAGGAAAAAAATTGGCATACCCTGGCTTTTATTGACCGTGGTGTCATAGTCAGCAATCTCCACCACTGGAGCATCATCATCATAGGTCTCTATAGAGTAAATGTGCTCGTAGTCTGGATCGCTTGTGTTCATCACAACACGCAGTTTATGACCTGCAAAAAAACGTGCATGGATGCACAAACAAAGAATGTGAAGGCTATTGGAAATCAGCTTAGAATGCTGGGATATCGTAGTTTGAAAGCAATCGATGTACATGTGCAACTGGATAATGTTAAATACAAGCATGTATTTAACATATCCCACTTATGTTTAAGGCAGAAACATTGTTTCTGTTTAAAAGGGTAGTTTAAAGAGAAAAATTTTAATTCTGTCATCATTTACTCATCCTTGTCTCAAACCTGTATGGTTTACTTCCTTCCATAGAACATGATAATGAGATGTTTTGTAAATGTTGACACTGCTTTTTTTAACAACGCAGAGTGACTACCATTGTGAAAAAGAAGTACACTTTAGCATACTTAAAAAAAAAAAAAAAAGAGTACTTATTACAGAAATAATATACTTAAAAACAATATGCTTAAGTCTGAATTAAGTGCAATGTTCTTTGATACCTAATTGCCTGTGAAAGCCATTTAATGTCATTTCTATTAAAACTCTTTTATGTCATGTATTTAAATATATTGGTAATTACACATTTGCAATGGTGAAGATGCAATTTAGTACATTTAAAACATGAATGCAATACTGAATAACAAACTACAGTAAAAATTTATATGTGCTTTTGTATGTAAGCCAACACATCAAAAAGTGTAATTCTTTAAAGCACAACAAAAAATATGCTATGAATGCTATATGTATGCTACAAGTGCACATTCAATACAATTAAGCACACTTTTCATTTTCACAACGGCAAGAGATAGATAGGTTAGTTGCACTTGGCACATGAGTCATATGGGCTTTTGTGGTATGGAAAAAATCAGTGTGAACATTCTTCAAAACATCTTCTTTTGTGTTCCACGTATGAGTAAAAGTATGACAGAATTTTTATTTTTGGGTGAACTGTTTCTTTAAACTAGCCCTTTCAAAAAAAATAAATAAATAGAGGACAGAGTGACAAGAGTTTTCAGTTTAGAAGAGAGGAGGATAAACAGAGAATAAAGGATGAGCTGAGGATAGGACTCACCCTCCTCGTCCCCTCGGATTAGTGAGCGCTCTGGGGACGTGGAGGATCTTCGGTAAGCCTGCACTTGTACAGGTTTCTCAACTTCCTGAACACCTGAGAACACGCCCATAACGAATCACACAAACGTAAGATAGTAAAACCCATCAGTGAACATACTCACACAAGCATCCATGCGTGTAAAGATGTACCCAAAGTTCATGCACTACATCAACAATTTAGCATGCACAAAACCCAGAAATTCTCACGAACATACTCAACAACAAGGTTTATACAGACTGAGATCACACAAGCCTACTGTTAGTGTATTGTGCGCACATGAGTTGCTGATGCAATGATAGGAAAATGTCTACTGGCTATATAAGTCACAACTTACCTCCACAAGCTTAGGGAAAAAGAGAGAAAGAGAGACAATTTAATTGATACAAGAGAAATTAAAATCAACATCAATCAGCATACTTCTGAAAATGTATTCCCAAGTGAAAAAAATATATATAAAATGGAAAAAAAAGTAGGCAGAGGTTGATTTCATCCCATATTTCATTTATCGTGACTGTTCCGTATGACATTGAAGCCAGACCATAAATCAAGTTTAAAACAATGCCAAAATAATGGCAATTGGTTAATATTATTTTTCTTGCAGTGCAGCTTATAGCTCCAAAAATGAAAGTTGCTGTAGAGGATTTGTTTTGATTTACGAACTTTAATCATTGATGATGATGGAAAATTGTTGCAGATGGAGATAAATGACGATTATCCACTCACCACAATGCAGGTTCATCTCACTTCGAACATAAGACCGAATCTCATCCTCCTTTAAGAGCAAAGAGAGATGCAAGCAGTCTTTGTGTCATTGTTACTTATCTTGAGGATTCAACGAGACTCGAGTAGCAGAATAAAATATGCATGATGACATTACAATAAATCATGAATCATAAACGTCTATTTGTTCTGACCGTCATGCCTGGTTCTCCTCTGTCTCCTTTAGGTCCATCAGAGCCAATCTCACCGATACAAAAACACAAAGAGACACATTTAGTGATGACAGATGTACAGTATGGAGAAAAAATGCAGGGGACAAGTAGGTGTATAGAGTCACCTGTTCTCCTCTTTCTCCTGGGATCCCAGGTATGCCACGTGGGCCAACCATAGCAGGGCCTGAAGGACCTCTTTCTCCCTACAATAAATATTCAATATCTCACATATGATGAACTAACCATGGCTTCTTGTGCATATGAATCAGTGTTTCCTGAAGTGCTATTCAGGAGCAGCACTGCACTGCTGCTCTAAATCAATTATCTAAATCAATACAAAGCATATCACAACAACAACAAAAAAATAATAAAAATGAAAAAAGAATGAAAAAATAAATATATAGATAAATAGATAAAATAAATAGAATTGTACTGTATGTGATGAGAGAAAGACTGTAATGAATCTGTCAAACTAACTGACAAATCAGTCTGAAAAGAGTAAATGGTCTGAATCATGGACTAAATTGGTACGACAACTCACATCCTCACTGAATCGGCTCTAATTACTCAATTGTTCGCTGAACCACCGGTTATGACAAAATGAGCCCAGGGGCCGGTTGCATAAAAGGTTTAGACTAGTCTTAAAAGTTAGTCAGCTAATTTTTTCTTTAAGGCAGGTCATATTTTTTTTTTATTTACTTAAATAAAAATGTAGATTAGTCTAAGTTGAATCCAAAAAATAAGACTGATTACCCTTTGGTTAACTGCTAGTTGGTCAGACTAGTACTTAAGACACTGTCTTAACATAGAGGCTAAGTTTATGCAACTGGGCCCAGGATTTGTATCTGTCATTCCTAAGACAAATTGATGCTCTCCTGGCAGCAAAAGAATGCTCTACACCATAGTAATAAATTACTGTGGTCTAAAATAAGTTGTTTCAGTTTCATTGACCAACCCCTGTAGACTGTAGACGCCCTTGGCACCAACAAAATATGAAGCTTATGGGAAATGTAGAAGTATCTATCAAAAGCAAATATATCACTGATGCAATAACAAATAAATTGACACAAGCAACAAGTTTAATTTCTAAGGATGCATGATATATCTGTAACCATACCGGTATTGCACATGATTAGCATCTGAGAAAGACCAAAAATCAGTTTAACCCTTTTTTTTTTTTTTTTTACAGATATTCATAATTTTCTTATTCTTTTAAGTCATATTTTTCTAATTAATCAGTTACTGGTTCTTTCAAAAATGTCAAATTCTATGAATAAATAACATCATTTTGTGGGTCTCAACAACATGACATCACTGTGCATTCAACAAGATGTAACAGCGTTTCAGGGATATTTGAATTAGCAATTTTGAAAAAAAATTGAGAAACAAATATTACAAAACAAATTTGCATCACTAGCATGCAGTCTTTTTTTCATCATCAATCAAACTCACTATGTATTTGCAGACATTGCAAAACATACATTTCTGTCTGGATTTCTGGATATTCTGTAGCCATAGACATTTTCTCTTTTAGCAAGAGTACACTAATTAAGTCAGTAATCCCACTCATAATTTTACAAAACTAACAAACTAAAAGATAGTTTTAAATGATTAGCTACAGTTTTTAAGTGATTAAAACAGACGGATTTAGGAGTTACCATCACGAATGGGCAGATCTGTGTGTCAACACACACTGGGTCACTATCTGCTCTCTACAGAGCACAGAAATTCAGCCGGCTGCCAAAATCACCAGCTGCCACCTTCTCTAACAGACACACAATAACTTGATTCACAACCATCCACTTAATAATGCCTGAATAGTCTCCAAGGGTTACTATTCATTACAGAAGCACTGTGTACACTGACGCAAAATAAAAACATGGTAATTGCTTCGTTAAATTGCTATAAAAGTTACATAAATGTCGATGTTTAACATAAAACATCGGACTTGGCTATAATGCCCAACAAACAAGCTAATTTACTGAAATAACACCCGCAGACCTGTATTTGTTTGAAGCTAAACAAATCAAGACTCTTGAGTCTTTACTTTCGGTCTTCATTCAATCTGATGTGTTATTTCAGCTGAGGGCACAGGCTATCTTTGAAACAACAACTCAAACACTAACAGCCTTCGGTGTTTCAATACAGGAGCCCGTTCAGGAGCAGGGCTTTATTTATTTGTGCTTGTGAGGTCAATGTGGCTCCTGTCTACTGGTCCCCGTCTCTCATCAGAAGCCAATGAGCCCCCCCTCTTGTGCGACTGAGACTGATATCTGGAGTCCAGCCAGTGCTCTCAGGTGCAGAGACAGGTCTCACTTATGTCTCTGTTCAGTCCTCTATAGTAACATTATTGCTATAACAGACAATCTACTCAGGGACATTTGCAGCACACTGAATTGTGTTGGATGAGCAATGGGCTTGTATTTAGACATCTTTTAAACATCAGGATTGTTTTAGGGCTTAACTGCAGTCCAAGACTTGTTCAAGTAGAATGTTTGGATACCATTTGAGGAAAAATAGCTGTTAAGGAAATGGAGAGCAGAGAGTGTTATGGCAAAACTAACAGATCCTATCATCCTGTAGCTTGTTTCCAATACTCTGGCTATGTTTAGGAACACTAGCATAGCTTTTGTGTACTGTGCAGCACATACTGCATTCCATTTTAACCGCATGTGAAAAGCATGAAAACGCAAACAATAATACTCTACAATGCTGTCACATAACATCAATACATTACAGGTTTAACTTACCAAGAAGTGTGCAGTCATCATCCAGCAAATAAATCCTATCACTTGACATTTCTAATCTAATTTTATTAAGCTGTTAAAAGCAGCTCCTTTTAAAACCGGTAAAAATGAGGATTCCAAAATAAAAGTTACTTCATATTTAGAATCTAAAATTATATTTTAGATATATTTAGTATTTATTGAGTTACAGGCATACAAACTTTGGAAAAAAGCATATTTTTGTTACTCAGACATGTATGTATGCAATTGTTTTGATAGAGGGAAAAAGATCCATTTCTAGTTTCAACTTTGTTTGTTCTTCAGACATTCCTCTTTAAAAGAATAAGTATCAGCTGTGACCCACATTTGAAAATGTGCAATTTAACAATTTTACAACTTAATTTACTCATGGGCCACATTGAGATCCTCATATCTCTGAAACTGAATCACATTGAGATACAGGCATGCAAACTTTAGAAAATAAGTGGGGGTTTTTTCACTATTGGTCACTATTGGCATATAATGCAATAAGGATGGCTAAAGTCAACTAATTTTAAGTCTTTTTTTGGAAGTTTCTTAAATGTGGTAGATTTGACAGAGTATTAATATACATATTTAACACTAATCATTTATTTTAAATCTCAAAAGTAATATCTATCTGCTGCATATTATAATGTTGTGATATCTACTTTATTTTAATGTAGTGATTTTATTTTAATTTGTTTAGAAATTATAGTACAGAATTTTAATAGTGACTATTTATTGGATAATAACATGACAATACTTATCAACTTAATGGTATTACACAGAATTTCAACATTAGCGCACAGCACAAATGAAAGGTGCACTGCACTATGGCATACAGAAAATATATACTGTATGTTGTGCATACTGCATTCTCATAATAGTGTTTGCAGTATGTCATCATATATAGTGAATATTATATTATTATTATTTTATTTAAATATACTTATATAAAAATACAGTAACAAATGTGTCAAATATTTAACAAAAATTCACACTAAATATATCAAAAGACTACATCATACTTTCTGATTTCTGGCTCACAACACAGAATCAAATGAACATGCACACATAAACACTCATGTCCACCTCAGTGCACTCTGGAGATTGCATAAGGAGCCACATAAGGAGAGTATTAGAGGTGCACTTCGCTGAGCTCTCGGAGGATTTGGGGACCTCGCAGCAGAGCAGATGGTCAGAACACTACTTAAAGGATAGCAACAGCTTTAGAGGAAGATTCTGCTCCTGGGTCCATGCTGCACCTTATTTACCATACCAGCTCAATCAACTAATGGCTACAGCCTGAGGACATCAGGAACTTCACACTTCACAAACTTGATCTAGTCAAAAAGAAACCACATATTTAAGAAATTCCAAGAAAGGAGAGGATACGATTTTTTTCCAAACAAACACAGGTTGGGTCACATAGTAGACGTACCAGACATTTTGAGGCTGACAAACTCGGCTAAGATGTTCTATAAACTTCCTTCAATATCAGCAGGGCATTCTTGAACAAAACAACTTGATGCGGACAGTGAGGGTTTCGGCATGTGATCAAGAGTGTGAATCTCTCGGCAGGAATTTGCACTCCTTTGTAACCAATCTTTATCACATGTGAGGACTTTTTGAAGCATGTCCTTGAGAATGCATGAGAAGTGTTGTAACTTTCATGGACAGTGGATGAGTGTGGCTGGTAAAGCTGGAGGCTTCTGGGACCCAAACAAATATAAAACAAATAGGCCTATAACACATGCAAATTATATTTGAAAGAAAACAAAGCCTATTTTTGTACCATTTAATACAGTAATGTTACTGTATTACAGTAATAATATAATGAGAATCACCTTTAAAAATAATTGGAATAGAGTGCAGTCAGTTTCTGGAAGTAAAAAAAAAAAAAATCCTATTCATTTTCTATGTAGGAGAATTGACGATACTGATGATAACTTTTAAAAGACACAAGCTATGAGGTTGTTAATGGACAATTTTACTGTATGTTTCTATACAAGCTAACAGCCTACAATATTTCAACATATTTTTCCAACCATCGTGTTTAACGATTCTGCAAAGAAATATCCATCAATCAGAAAAACGAAATGAAGTAAATCACACCAAAACTATATACTCTATAACCACTAGTGTTGGGCGATATGCTCAATTTTCATATCGACCTATCGTCAGCCTGTGAAATCGCCGATACACAATATTATCGTGCTAATTTATGCAATTATTTACCTCGTTTCATTGCGAGAAAGTGAATCAACTCCAGCGTAAGGCTAAAAGCAGCCTAATGTTTTTAATATGACTGAATTTGTATTTAGCATGATAACAAATTAATAGAAACATCGTAAGTTACTAATTATAATGCTTACATTTCCTCAGTTATTCAAAAAGCAGCTACAGAAAACGAGCAAAGAACATTACATTACCAAAGAACATCATTACAAGCTCAGTCTAGCGCGAGTTTATGCACTTTAAAAACCCTCCCGTTAAACTCAGTGAATCTACACTATATGATGAATTAATCTTTTATACTTGCATCACACGTACATCTGCACTTTGTTGTTTATGATGAAAGAATTCGCGAGTCAGAATTCAGTCAGCGCGCGCTGAACAACAGAACTCCGCTGTTTCAGTGATGACTCAT
>NW_015637021.1:263381-291570 GCF_001515625.1 Sinocyclocheilus rhinocerous
CAGGGGCCGGTTGCATAAAAGGTTTAGACTAGTCTTAAAAGTTAGTCAGCTAATTTTTTCTTTAAGGCAGGTCATATTTTTTTTTTATTTACTTAAATAAAAATGTAGATTAGTCTAAGTTGAATCCAAAAAATAAGACTGATTACCCTTTGGTTAACTGCTAGTTGGTCAGACTAGTACTTAAGACACTGTCTTAACATAGAGGCTAAGTTTATGCAACTGGGCCCAGAACGTTACTGTGCTATGTGTATTTTTTGAAAATGTAAAAAATTCACATTCGTAATGTCAGTGAAAGTTCAGTTACTCACTGGATATCCATATGACAGCATGAATTAAGAGATACAGTTACAGACATATATCCGCATCAAAGTTTTGTTGTTATTTACTGTATTCTAATTTAAAGGCCTATTATAATTTTAAAAAGCATGCTGTGTGGTCCAATGTCGATGACACCCCTCCTGCTGAAAAAAAACGAATCTATAGAAACACAGACATGACTAGCAGCTCTAAAATTATGTAAATGTCCCTTTGCACATATACAGTACTGTAAAGTAAGT
Source organism: Sinocyclocheilus rhinocerous (assembly GCF_001515625.1). NCBI lineage: Eukaryota > Metazoa > Chordata > Actinopteri > Cypriniformes > Cyprinidae > Sinocyclocheilus > Sinocyclocheilus rhinocerous. The sequence continues at coordinate 263,939 of NW_015637021.1, forward strand.
TTGATACCTTTTGCCCCTGCAGGCCCTCTGGACCTTTACCTCCAGCAGGTCCATGAGGGCATGTTAGACCAGGGGGTCCATCTGCTCCTCTTGGACCAGGGGGGCCAGGGATACCAGGTTGGCCCTAAAGAAAGCAGGAGGAAGATGTTTTAAGGTGGAATATTTGATAAGCCACTTCACTGAGATCAGCAGTGTTAGGCTTAAACAGCAGGAGAGCTAAAGAAGTTGGTATACTCACCCGTTCACCTTTCTCTCCTTGTGATCCCTTCGGCCCCATAACTCCATCAAAGCCTCTGTCACCCTGGACATCAACCAATGAACGTTACACGATTTGTTCAAATTTTTATTGTACCTTTTCCACTTTATTCTTTGAAATTAGAAGGATTGCAGAGTATGTAGTCCTATGTTGCAGTAAAATAGTTCATTTTGTTGTCCGCTGGCTTATTCAGAAGGGATTTTAAAAGAATTGGTACGTTGATACAAATCAATCTTAAAATAATAATAAAAATAATAATAATAAAATATAGTATTATTACTACAGATTCAATTCAAGCCAACTGTGACGTAAATGTTGGTATGTACCGACTAAATTCATAGTTTTTGATTACTTGTTTAATAATATACACTACAGTTCAAAGGTTTGGGGTTGGTAAAGATGTTTTGAAAACAAGTCTCTCAAGGCTGCATTTATCTGATGAAAATACAGTAAAACTTATAATATTGTGATATACAGTATATTAATGTATTTTATATTGCAATTTATTCCTGTGATGCAAAGCTGAATTTTCAGCAGCCATCACATTCCAGTCTTCAGTGTCACATGATCCTTCAGATATTTCATTCTATTAAGCTGACTTAGTGAGTGCTCACGTAACATTAAAAAACAGTTATGCTGCATTTTTGGGAAACCATGATCCACTTTTTTTAGGATTATTTGATAAATAGAAAGTTCCAAACAAGGGCATTTATTTGAAAGAAATCTTTTGTAACATTATGAATGTCTTTATTGTCATCATTGCTGAACAGAAGTATTAATTTCTTAAAAAAAAAATCCTAATGACCCCAAATTTTGAACAGTAGTGTACATATTACACATCATAATTACTTGGAAAAACCTGAAACACTTAGGCAACATGTAATTGTTTTAATTATTTCTATTAATATTTAGATTTTTTTTGACGTGTTCAACAGCATATGTGTTCCATCAATTATATCAACAATTACTGTACAATTGTGAAATTATGTATCGTGACAACACTATTATTAAATATATTCTCAGACCATTCTCAGGCTATATTCTATGTTTCCCATGAAATATGCTCTTACCTTGGCTCCAATGAGTCCCTCCTTCCCTGGACTTCCTGTGGGACCTGGAGACCCGACTTCACCCTGAAATAAAATTTGCCATCAAAGCAAGATAACGACAGGAATCGCATACATGCCTCACACATAAATAAATTAATGTGTACATACCTGCTCTCCTTTCCTCCCTGGCAATCCCGGTCTGCCATTAATCCCAGCATCCCCCTATGAACAGACACAATTCATCACTTCCAGCAAAACATGGTGACACAACAAAAACTTTCCTTGAGCTCTCCTTATTACTCACCTTGTCTCCCTTTGGTCCGCTTGGTCCACATGTTCCCTTGGAGCCTCGTTCTCCCTGTAAGCCATTAAACCTCAGTCAAACTGTCAATCACTCAATGTTACAGGGAGTAATGACAATGGAGAAATTACTATTTAGAAAGAATAAAGCACCATTCATGTCTCAGTCATACACACAAGCACACAAACTCACACACACCCTTCAATTACTGTCTTTCTCATTAGTGACAACAGATAGAGGTCTATCTGGGATGCTGAATCCAGATAAAAGTTCTTATCTGCAATGTGAGTGTGTGTGTCTATGTTGCCGCTGGCTGAAGGGCAGCTAGTACTGTCTGCAGCAGCCCATGTATCCCTGAGAGGAATGATTCATACACAGGAGTCTTTCATGTGCCACACTGCACTCGACAAATCAATTTCTCCACACATGCACACACGCGCACACACATTCACACACAAAAACTTTAATACTATGGCTCTGAGGTACATATGCAGATGAATGTCAGACACAATGGCCTGGAATCCAGACTGTGGCGGAATTATAAGCAGTGTGATCATCTGGTCTGAAGGGCTACTCAAGGTTACCGATAAAGCTTAAAATAGTCAGCTTGAGTTTTAATCAAAGAGACAACCATTAAAACGCACACACATAAACACACCTTGAGGCCTCGCTGACCTACGGACCCAACCTCTCCCTTCTCTCCTCTCATGCCAGGCAGACCATCTTTACCATGTGTTCCCTGTAGAGGACAGATTAAAAAAAAAAAAGCAGTCATGAGGAAACGGCTGAGTCTGGGGACTATATGTGCTAGTCATGTGCTGATGTTATAGGCATCTGAATAAGAATACGCACTGCTTCTCCTGAGATACCTGGCTGCCCTGCTTCTCCCTGCAAATGATAAGCAAATATTTGATCAATATGGCGTTCACACACATTTGCAACATATACACATACATATGCAAACATTCCCAAATGTATTCAGGCATATGCATATGTTTATTCTTGTTCATTTGTGAGGAAAGTGAGTGTATTTTTCACCTTCTGACCACCAGGACCACGGGCTCCCTGGAAGCCAGAGGAACCTCCCCTCTCAGACCCTGGAAATATGATAGAAAAATCACAAATGAGATGTCTTTTTAAATATCTTTGTCATTTCTCTCAAACAGCAATGAGATTAAAGGGGGAACAAATTGAGTCTCTTGCTTCTCAGTTTATTCCGCTAAGAAGAGACCCCAACATGACTTCTCTTAGAGTTTAAGAAGAAATCTCAACAACGTCTGTAATCAAAAGAAAGAGATTTCAGTATACTCAAACATTTCACATCAGATTCTTTAAAGACCAAATTTTCTGAGCTAAGCCATCCACATAAATTTTATAGCTCTATGCTCTTATTTTTGTCTATATTTCGTTCACCTGAGGAATTTTAGGAGACATCTTAGACATAAATAAAAATAAATGGGTTCTGAAAGAGCAACCTTTAAAAGAAATCAAAAGAAAATAACCATTTCATTTAGAAATGCACCAGTATTAAAATTGTGGCTAATAGCAATAAGATGATATTTTTATTCATGTTAAGACTGATAACCGATCAATAGTCTACATTAAATTGTATACTATTTTGTCTAAATTAAAAAAAAAAAGCTAAAATTGTTTTAAATGCCACAAGTGATTTAGGCATCACAACATTTTATTGTAGTTGTATATTATTAAAAAATTATAAACAAGAAAAAACATTCTTACCTGTTCTCCTGGTGGTCCTTCCTGTCCCTTTGCACCCTTTTCACCCTGTGCACCTTTAGGGAGAGTAGTGATCAATACAATCGATTAGTTTACATCAACCCAATAGATCTGCCTTTATCCTGTTGCTTACTGACTCATTAACAATCTATAGATCCTGAGGCAGACACACATGAATACTTTATGACCATTTCACATAGGCACATGTTCTCAATAGATAAGAGACCTTCAGCAACCCAACCTTTATTATTGGCCTTTAATCTTTCATAAAGTGACCCAAAAGCATTAAACACCTGACACAACTTAATCAAAACTATTTGACTCACGGTTTCTCCTTTCACTCCTTTCTCCCCTGGAGGTCCCCCCACCAGCAGAGTATCTCCCTTAAAAATTCAAAATCAAATACAGCAATATACAATCCATTAAATATGTAGAAACAACAGTAATATATTTAATATGCAAAATAAACCTCCTTTTAGGGTGACACAAAACCCTGCTACTTCGCATCATAATCTGTACTGGGGTTTATTTTGCGATAATACATGATTCTGTACACGATTCTGCTTATTATATGTCTACAAATAAATAAATGCACTTGAAATATTAATTTGCATTTAAATCATTTTATTACTTAAGAAGAATCAAGTTTATCTGTCAAATTCACCAGCTATCATTGAAAAATATTGGAATGACCAATCAGAATCAAGTATTCCAGGAAGCTGTGTAATAAAGAATGATAAAAGCATATTCAAAAAAACTATAAAAAACAAATGACCTTTTCACCTTTGATTCCAGAAGGACCTTGTTCACCCTGTGAAGAATTGGTAGTTTATAAAGTTTAGTTTATAAAACGTGTATATAAAGGAATGTATTTTAGCAAAGTAACAGAACAGCCTGAGACAGATTGTAGCAGTTGATGAAAAGTTATACACACCTTATCTCCTCTGTTTCCTTTGCTGCCAGGAGGACCCTATCAGTGGGACAGACAGATGAGTAGAGGAGAAATCTTATTTGCCTGAGCATTTGTATGCATTTGTAGATAGATGACGTGCAGCACTGCAAGAGGCCTTGGCTCATAATGGTTTTGAAATTGCAGCGAGTGGGAGACAAACACATCATAGCCCAGAATATAAAGTGTGACGAATACAGTGTGTTCGTACAGCTACCTCTCTGCCTGCATCAGCCTTTCCACATCTAGACGAGGGCTCAGATCAATGACACCCATCAAGAGAGACTGACTGTTACTGCCTGACTGACATCAATATGTGCAAAAAACAGGATGTGGTGGGGTAAAAAATAATGAGTGAATGCTGAATGTTGTGAACGGAAAGTAGGAGTATATTTACAGTAGGGCCTCTCTCTCCATCTGTTCCAGTCCGACCTTCTTCTCCCTATAAAAATTAGACAGATACACACACTATAACAATCTACATACAAACAAATGAACAAGAGATGGAGTCATTGTGGACATTACCCTAGGCCCTGGGTCTCCTCGCTCTCCTCTTGAACCTGGCACTCCAACACCAATTTCACCCTGAATGTGGAGGAAAAAATGAGAGAAAAAGGGTAATGACTCTGTGTGTCACGCAGTTCACTTCATTTTTGTCCAGAACCTTACTGAAGTGGCTCTAACTGCAGAGAGACAAGCTGGTATCAAAGTTTTAGCTTTTTAGACCTGCTTCCTTAATTCCAAAATAAACACAAATAAATTGGTCCTAAAAGTCTAAAACCACTTTTAAAAATGCTTTTATTCTGTATTTTTCTACTTTTAATTACAAATTATATAATCAGTATAACACATTTAAGTAAAAAGGTTCATCAGCATGAATTTCAAAATGTCTTACTATTTCTGTATTTTGCTTTGTATTTATATGCACTTGGGCACAATATGCAGTTGTTTTCCGGTTTAAATGGGGGAAAAAAATTTTTTTTCTGATTTTTGAACTATATACTATATATAATATGCTGAAACATGACTGAACAGCCCTATAAATATACAAGCCAGGGCTCTACAGTGCGAACATTAGTCACATTTGCGACTGTAAATGTCTGTGAAAAAAAATTAGACGCACTGGTGCAACTGAGCGGATTGAAGCTCATGAATAAATTAACACTCAGTAGGTGCCAAATGCCAGTAAAAACTGCAAAGACTACGACTGAATTATGTACATTTATAGTCTAACGCGCTGCGTGCTTCAGAGTAAAGCTTAAGGTCTCCGTGGGGTTTTCCACAAAAATTAAATGCTATGCTTTAAAGATTGAATGCAAATAAATTAAGACAGCCATAAATATTAGTATTGTAATTGTATTGTTGTAAATTAAACTGTTATTTATTTATTTTTTAGCAGCTGTATTTTACATATTTTACAATTGTATTTGGTTTATCAAAAGGTAAACTTCTTTGTCATGACTCACACAATGTTCCTGATTTCTGTCATAAAAGCTCCGTTCTCTCATGCTTACTTGCGCATGACTTCGTCTTCAGCTGTTCCTAAATTTTTGACTGTGCTCTTAAATTTTTTAAATTAGGAGTGCTCCTAAAAATTGTAAGCCCTGCAAGCAACTCATCACTTACCTTATCGTCCTTAAGTCCTGGAAGGCCCGCAGTACCCTAATATGAAGATAAAGACATCAATGAATACCACTGAGGGTTATACACACACACACACAATTTTACTTGCTCTAAGAAACACCTTAATGCAAATGCTTATACGCAATTATTTGATTTTAACATGTCTGTGACTTACAGGGGGTCCTGGGGGCCCAGCAGCTCCTGGTGTTCCTGGGTTTCCGGCTTTGCCAATAAATCCTTGTAGACCCTTACAAGCACCAAGAGGAATTGCGATCATTGGATGTAGCCAAATTCAGTAAATGTTTTTGTCTATGATGGTATTTAACCTATTTCTTTATGTAATGATAGTAATTCTAAATAAGTGATGTTTTTAGTGTACATTTGTTTCTGTATGTGCGGCGACTCTACTAACCCTCTCTTCTGGTGGTCCTGGCTGACCTGCTTCACCTCTCTGCCCTGCCAGTCCTGGCGTGCCATCCAATCCACGTGGTCCATGAGGGCCCGGATGACCTGGTAAGCCAGAGTCACCCTACAACAGATTAAAATTTTTTATTTAATATTCACACTAGATTTTTACATTTTCTGTCGTTGATCATGCGGCTGGTAGGGCATTGCTATGTGGTCTATTTGAGGTATCATTCATGTTTTTTACAGAAACGATGTGGGATAAGTTAAGCCCAAAGTATACTTCGGCCATCCGCGTTCTGCAACGGTCCATGCACTGTCCTTGTGACACGATTTTTGCCATCAGAAGTGTCTGCGGACGTCCGCACACACCGTCCGTGTGCAGTCCAATTTTTGTGACCATGCGAATGGTCCATGTACAACAGCGCAGGCGCAAGGTAAATGTTGAGACAGAACGAGTCAAGTAGGTGGTACTGCACATGTGTCGAGCTTGTCCATCCACGTTCATCCGCGGTTGAGTATACTTTGAAAGCTGTGCGGACTCGGCTGTGCACGAAACAGAACAGACCGCGGAAAGTGAAGTATACCTGGGCCTTTACGTGCCAAAGTTTACACTTAGGGTTATGGGTCTGTTAGCAACAGTTCAATTTTATTTTAACTCTAAAATAAAATTAATCAATTACCTTTAAGCCGATGGGTCCAGATTGTCCTGGAGGCCCAGGCATTCCCACACCTGCCTCTCCTTTGACTCCTTTGGGCCCAGATGGTCCTCTCATTCCCTGAACAATGAATGTGAAAAAGTCTTTAAATGAAGCATGTATTATAGTGGAGATGAAATGGATGATGGTTGCTGGCAGTTCTGCCTCTGAAGTGACTGCAGGTACTCACATTCTCACCAGGATCTCCAGGATCACCCGCAGCACCCTGTGAGTAAATACCACTTTAAATTCTATTTCTACACATTGTACATTGCCTTGTTAGTGGACACTCTTTTCATAGTAATGCTACTCACTCTTTCTCCTTTGATCCCTGCTGGCCCTTTGTCTCCTTTTGGACCCTAAAACACAAAACAGGCACACAAACAAAATCAATACAGAGTATGAAATGAGAATTCAGAATTACTTATACAAATGACATTAATGATGAAGGATGGCTGACGACAGAATATGACGGCAAACTGTGGGAACAAATAATGAGGCATAAATAAATATCCAGAACACATATAAACCTATATAATACATATATACACCTATATACACATATAAAATAAATTCATTGGAATGTATTAGACAGAAGCTCCAATAAGTAACCAAAATGAGTGAAACTCACCGGTAATCCAGGAAGGCCTCTTTCTCCAACTGTACCTGGCAATGTCAGACCAGGAGGACCCTTTTTTTTTTTACCCTTTTTTCAGATATTATAAAGTTTCCATCATAGGTGAAACTGTGAATGGCATCTCTTGACAGATTAGTTACTCCTGGAAGTATTCAGCTGTACAGTGAAAGCAGGTGATGGATTTGCCTGTGGCATTTAATGTGCAATGGGCCACAATAGTTTACTTCCCTGTCTCTGTCCTGTCATAAGTTTGTCGATAAATGTGGTAAATATATATATGGAGCACATCAGTGCAAAATATCTAAATAAACTCACACACAATCAGGCACAATTACACAGGATTTGTGTCAGAGAGCTGGCAGAATGCTGAAAAAGAGGTAAAATAAAGTTTGCACAATGTTTACTCACTGTTTCAGTTTTTTTAAGGTTTAAAGTACAGCTACATACAGCTAAATCTATTAATCAGAAACACAAAGGAACATTAAATGATTGTTAAAGCTTAGTGGCATGTTGTCAATTATCACAGACAATAAATAAAAATCACATTTATAGTAATGCAATTAGAAGTCTATAAAACAAGGCATTCAAAAGCAGAAACAGGCAGCTTGAATTTTTGTTAAAGAGTTATTAATTATTCTAAACACGAATGTGTGTTATTTGATTTTTAATATTGTCTAAATAAAGTATTTGAGGTGGGCCTACTGTTGTACAGTAGGTGGATTTGTAAAAAAAAATCTTGTATCACTGCATGTACCTTGTGGAAATGAGCATAATTTACATGTTTTGTGTTATGAAACACATTAAACCTCCTTGTGTTGGCAAACAATTCGGGTAGCAAACACAATAACCAAGAAGTTAACTAGATGGAAAGTACATAGAGACTGTCAAAAAATGTCTAAACTTTGTATGTAAAAACATACCTGAGGATCAAAGAAAGCTTTTTATCCATAGCAGTCATAAAATATTAGATTAAAGTCTTTTACTTTACTACTTTGTGCTACTCCTCAGTTGGCATTTGAGTATGACAACACTGAAAGATCTACTGAAGAGCTCACGTACATGGTGCTCTAACATTACTTTTGCTTCAAATGAGATTATCTGTCATGCAGGTGAGACACGTTGATCTTCACACAGTGTTCGCTATGATGTAACCATGGCAACAACTCACCATCTCACCCTTCATTCCAGGGGGTCCGGTGACAGACTGCAGAACACAGTGGAAATAAAAGGAGAGAGATAAATTGAGCACGTTGGGAATTAAAAGCATAGTGTCAATCAAACTACACATTACGTGCAAATCCACACATGTAGATGCACATATGGATGCACCTTTCCTGGTGGACCGCTGTCTCCTTGCTCTCCTTTAAGTCCTGGGGGACCGATGGGTCCGGCAATACCCTCAAAGAAAGTGACAGAGAGAGATAATAAGACAGAGAGAGAGCGGTTAAGTGGGGAGGAAAAGAAAGAAGCATAGAGAACATGAAAAAAGGTGCAGAAGATCATGAAATTAACGCATATATGTCTTCATAAATGTCAAGGGCATCTGATCACTCACCTGCTTCCCAGGTAACCCTGGCAGGCCATCTTTCCCTGGAACACCATCTCTCCCTGGGACCCCAGGCTTGCCCCCTTCTCCCTGTTTATGCCATCATGTTAAAGATAACCTTGTTACTCAAAGAAGTGCCAGGCCTCACAGTCACATTGAGTGAACAAACAGTTTTCATTATCACTTATCACCAACACAAACATGCTAAAGAAACAAATAAAATCCATTTCTGTGTATGGTAATAGATGAATCCTGCAGATAAAGTAGCAGAATACTTACTTACTTACTCCTTACTTAGCTAAGTATTCTAATTCCTTACTTTTTTCCTTATACTTTTTCCCTTATTGTTTGAATCATATACTAATGTTAATATTTGTTGCTAGAAACAGCTGTCAGGGTTAGTTTATTATACATTATGTAAGTGTTATGTTCAGTTTATAAAAAATATTTAACAAAAACAGAGTAAAAAAAAAATCAATATTTTGATAAAAACATAAAATCTATTGATATAGTGTGTGAACATTTATTCTATAATGAAAAAAATCAATTAGAGAATTCGAAAGTCGAGAGTTTTTAAGTTAAGTGCAACTGAATACATCACATAAACATAAAATACTATTTTTGGCACTAGAATATTGACTGTTGTGGGGCAATGATATTTGCAAGCTAATCTTCATTAGGCTGTCATTTTTGACTAGATTGCTAATAATACAAAAATATTTTGACAATGAATCAAGTAATGACTGAAATTTTACAATAAAAATATACTTAAGTAGGCTTATGCATGCTTTAAAGTATAATGTATAAACAGCATACACACATATGTATATATTATTTTCTTTAATTCTAAAAATGCAGAAAATGTGGGTTACGATTTTTGTATTTATACTTAGCTGTATATAAAACAATAGAAGTCTATGGAATGCCCTCATATAGCTTATTAAACATATGTATGTTAGCAAGAGAACAGGAGAATAGTGTTCTCAGTTACTTCATATAAACTACAGTAGGTCTATTGCAAAGTATCTCAAAATATGCATACACATCCATGCGATACATGCATCACAATATCATAATTGGATTGTGCCTGAAACAGCACCAAACACCCAACCGAGACCAAGTGTGTCCATCCAAGAAAGTGAATTGCGGTTGAGTTTCAATCTTTTTCGCACCTCATAGAAAAAGTTCTAACTGCACTGTGAAACAGCTATATTGCTTTTCAAATCCAAAGCCAAGTACTCTCTCACAGCTGATACTTTTTGTCTTTTGTTGATCGAACACTCAACCATGCATTGCCTCACCTCCGCCATTTGACCAATTAGTTGAAGAGGGAAAATTGTAATAGAGGATTTTTCGTAATTTGAAATGCTCTGTAATAGTTTATTTTGGTCTGGTATGTTTATTTACTCACCACTTGTCCTGGAAGCCCTGGAGGTCCTTGTGGTCCCTGCAAACATTAGAAACTGCTGCATACATCCCTATTCAGATAAATATAAATCACCCTAATCTATAAGAACAAGATGCATATGTAAAACTCACAGGATTTATTGAATTGAACAGTACACTGATATTTAAGTGCTGAAATAGGCCTATGCAAGGAGGAAAAACATGTTGCTTTCTAAAATGCAAGGGCAAACTGAAGACTATGAGAGTCAAGGATAAATAAGGCACAGAGAAACAGAGCATGTGAGGAGGCTCTAAGCTGAAGCTGCAGAGATTGTCTAATGACCTCTGTGGAGAGTTCAAACTCCTCTGAGCTGTTGAAATGACTCCAATATTGCGTTTTTATCTTACTATTGCTCCTGGAGTGCCTAGAGGTCCAGGTAACCCTCTGTTGCCCTGAGGTCCAGGAGGACCCTTGAAGAATGAAGAGAAAAGATTGAAGAGTGAGTAAACTCTGGTGGGATAGTTATGTAACTCCAAAAACACATTGCTGTGTATCAAATCGCCTGAAGGAAAGTTTTCATCGCTACTCAGCTGGAAAACTTACTTGAACTCCAATGCCTGGTTCTCCTTGGTCACCCTAAACATGACACACAAACATGTGTACATATACACACATTGTATATGTTATTTGTATCTGCAATACCAAAGCTTAGGAAATCAGGACACAAATAGGGACAAAATAACTAACATGGTTCATGCTGTTATTGTAGATTTAAAACGAATAAAATTATATGGTCCATGTCATAAAATAACCTTCACACCAGGAGCCCCTGGGGGTCCATTTCCACCCATCGATCCCTGAAATATCAAACCAAAGGTTAGAAAAAAGATATTTAATTTGAGTATGTACATTAAACTGAATATACGTACAGTTGGTCCTCTTATTCCTGGTTCTCCTGGATTCCCCTGTGCAAAATACACATTTGATATGAATAGCAGGCTGATACAAATATAAAGCACACAGATACACACATGCGCATATAAACAGCATACACAAGCTCTGAATGGACAGACATACTGTATACTGTACTTTTGACAAAGACTACAAACATTAGGCACATACACTACTGTTCCAAAGTTTGGGGTTGGTAAGATTTGTAAAATATTTTTTAGTCTATTATGCTCACCAAGGCTGCATTTATTTGATAAAAAATACAGTAATATTGTGAATATTATTACAATTTAAAATATTTTAAATAGTTTTCTATTTTACTATATTTGAAAATGTAATTTATTCATGTGATGGCAAACCTGAATTTTCCAGTTCTGTGTCACATGATCCTTCAGAAATCATTCTAATATGCTGATTTGGTGCTCAAGAAACATTTCTTATTATTATCATTGTTAAAAACAGTTGTGCTGCTTAATATATTCGTTAAAAATCTCTGATGAATATAAGGTTAAAAAGAACAGCATTTATTTGAACAGAACAATTTTGCAATATATTAAATGTATTTATTGTCACTTTTGAACAACTTATCCTTGCTAAATAAAATTATTATTTCTTTCAAAATAAAGAAGGAAAAAAAACCTACAGACCCCAAACTTTTGAATGGTAGTGTATAAAAATTAAACATTCACATTGCTCACAGAGACATCAAACATAATATATACTTCCAAGCACACTCAAGTATCTAATAGACATACACAAATGCACAAATACACACAAACAAACTACAGAGACAAGGACGGCCCCCTTCCCAATATAAGCAAAGCAGCCTAAAATCTCAGCCAAAGAAAATCTACCGGTCTGCCCAGCACTCCTGGGAACCCAGGCAAGCCCTAGAGAGAGGAAGGAAGGGATGGAGGGACAGGAAGTGTAGAGAGGTGTGATGGTCCAAATTTCAAGTGGAGTGGAATTAGAAGTTGAAGGGAGTGGGATTACAAAAAGGAGTGGAGGAGGAAAAGAGGAGACAGAGTGGTTAGCGGATAGAAGCGGTGCTGCATTTGTTACTTCTGTGATGTTTATCTATGGAGCCTCAGGCAAAGGAAGTCAGCTAGTGCTCACAGCAAGGCCTAGTACTCGCGTCAAATCCCCAGGCTTTCCTACATTGGCAAGTCCAAGAGAGGCTGCTGTGTTGGAATGCTGTTACTCATAGGTAGGCCTGGCGGACCGGCTGGTCCCTTCAAACCCTGCTCCAGAGGAGAATAAATAAATGTGTGAGTGAGAGTCAAAACTCTCCTCTTCCCCACTAATGCTAAACTCTCTTTGTGACAGCATGTTTTCATACTGAATGGCTACTAAAATACTATATAATTGACATATCTATCACAGTAAGTGATGAAAAGCAATCTGTTCTTAAACTTTAATCTGGTCTTAAAAGTTCTGCAGAATTCACAAAACATTAGCAGACTCAAATGAGAGCAAGAGATTTGTGGGACTCCCCGTTCTCTGATAATCTTACCGTAGTTTGTCATAATTACAGGAGACCAATGTGCATGACTGTTATATAATAGGAATGCATAAGGCATCATCGGAAGGTGATGCTTGCCTGTGCTAAGGACATTGCTATGCAGTTGGTATGGCATCTTGGGTGGTTGTTAGGGTGTTTTCAAAGTCCCTATGATATTCTGGTTCACAGTTAAGTCTCAGGTCCCTCAGTATCAGTTACATATTCAGTTTGTGTTTGTCTGTTTTATCGTCCACCAGACAAAAAATGACATCACTTGAAAAAGTAACAGCACAATTCTCCACAACAAGGCACACTATCTACAAATGGTGTGGGATAAGTTACACACCAAAGTTTAATACTTACTGTATCTGTCTAATAAGTATGAGCAAAACTAACTCAGATGCTTGCTTTAGCGCACATCAAACAAAAACATCAACATTAATTAGACATAGAGCAATTAAAATTCATTTGAATAATAAACTGGCAACACAGCCACTGGAATTTGTTTCTCACCGGCTTCCCATCCGCCCCTGGTTTTCCTGGCTCTCCTGGACTTCCCTAAGATAAAAGTACCATAGTTTTATTGTAAAAATTAAATGAATAGAGACTAAGCTCTGTTGTCAGTTAAGGCCAATAAAAGAGTATACTCACTGGTGAGCCATCGTTTCCACTTTCTCCACTGGCTCCTTTTTCTCCCTTTTCCCCACGAGGACCTGTGTAGCCCTGAGAGAGGGACAAATCACAGATCAGATTGTCAACTAAGGTCACAAACCTATAAAGTAGCATGCTGCCACACATACATTTTTCAGAAACTCCACCCTCACCCTCTCTCCTGTAGGTCCAGGAGGTCCTACTGGACCAGGCTCTCCTCTGATACCTTGAGGGCCTGGAAGACCCCTTGGACCAGGCAAACCACTCTGAGCGGAGACAGAATCCCCCTTAGAAAAAAAACACACATACACACGCTCAATATGTTAGTACACACAAAATTGACAACATTCAATTCTCAACATTCACTTGTGTACTACAAATGTGAGCTTCATTTTGTTTTACCTTTGGTCCTGGAGGTCCCCCTAGGCCAGGCAATCCAGCCGGACCCTAAAAAAGAAGATTTATTCCATATGAAAACAAGAAAGTAGGGTTTGAACATACACCAAGCACCAAATGCGAGCAAAATTTTCTGTTCGGAAATTACAATTCATACATGGAAAATATATATTATGAAAGAAAATGCACCAGCAAATAAATACATAATTTATTTATTAAATTATTTATTTTTGCTGGTGCATTTTTTTAATTCAACTGCCATTAGCAAGTGTGGCAAAGTTCATTTTAGACCTTGCGTGAACATGCATGAATTATAGTAATGGTACTTACAGCTGGCCCTCTGTCCCCTTTCTGCCCCTTCTCCCCCTGCAACAAAGACAAATTTTAATCTCATTTCTACAATAACTTTATCTCAAGTGTTTTCTTTGATCAACTCTGTATCTCATAAAAGATGTAAAACAGCTATAGTAACAAAATACCAATGCTCTTCTTTTCTTTACCTTGTCCCCAGGTCTGCCAGCTTCTCCAAGTTCACCGGCTCGTCCTGGTACTCCTGGTATTCCTGGCTTTCCAGGTTCACCTGCCTGTCCTGGTGGACCTTCTGGGCCTCTTTCTCCAATTGCCCTGCCTGGAGGACCCTGTGGGCCAGGAGGCCCTTTCTCACCGTGCTCTCCTTTCACACCTCATTCACCTGGAAGACCTCGTGCACCCTGAAAGCCAGTATGCAAGGAAGAGAGAACTAGGTTTAAAAAAGGAAGAAGAGGAGAGGATAAGACCATGAAGAAATACAGAGAGTTGCTGGATGTTTTCTAATCAGAAATACGTTTCAGCACCATGGTCAGCGCCCAATGAGTTTTTGCATGATCTTCATTGCAAAAGGTATCGTGACACACTACTCATCCAACTATTCAACTACCAGACACCACTCTGTCTCACATATGCACGATTTTAACTCACATCTGCTCCTGGAGGGCCTCTAGGTCCGACATCTCCTTTTTCACCCCTCTTTCCTTCTGTCAATTCACTCAACTTTGATACCAGATTGCTTCTGTCATCAACAAATTGTTTCAGTTCTCTGACCTGCAAAGAATAGGAAAGAGGGTGACATGTACATCTACATACAAACTCTGTCAATCTTGTTGATAAATTTCTCAGTACCTCAATGCCAAATTCTGACAAAGCTCTCTTCACATCCTATGACAAAACAGGGGGAAAACAACATTAATCATCTTGCCAGCCATGCATGTGTGACTTTGTGTGCGTGAGTGTTTTCCTCACCACTATAGTTCCTGGTTTGCCATCCTCTCCTGGATCTCCCTGTCAATCAAAAGAGTTGAATTATTACAGTCAGGTATGCTAAGAACTGCCTTGTGTCAGCTCTGAGAGCAGTGACCACTAAAAGACACATTCGTAAAAATACACTCACCGCATCTCCTTTCAAGCCTGGCAGATCTCTCTCCCCCTACAAAGGTCACATTATGACAACATGCGTCATGATATCTAAAAAAACACAACATATTTACTTGCACACACACACACAGACAAACTTACTCTTGGTCCAGCAGCTCCTGGGACTCCAGGTACTCCCTGATTGATAAAAAGTAATACATATGAACAGTGTTGGGAGTAACGCATTACAAAAGTAATAATATTACAGTAGTATATTACTTTTTGCTGTAACGCAGTAATATAACGCACTACTAATAAAATTTGGGTAATATTATTACTCGTTACAATCTCAGTAACAAGTTACAACAACATTTTAACTCAAAATTAAGTGGTGAATTTACCAACACCGCAAAACTGAAATTTTCGCGGGTAAAATAGTTTGTCTATTTCCTGTTGCTGGAATTAGATGGTTGAGATGACTGCGGAGACGGATTCTACATTTGTGAGATGGACACACTCATGTTATTTTCAGTTCGTCGGAGAAAAGGATAAGAACGCATAGTCAGGTGCAATATGTGCGACACCAAACTCTCAACATGGAGAAATAGCACGAGTTATCGGAGAGAGCTGCGGGGTCGGAGAAGAGAAAAAAGGCGGTGGACGAGCGTAGACAAGCAACAAAAATAAGTTTAACTAAAATTAACAAAATCTGTTTTTATTAAATCATCAATTTAATAAATCATCAATCAATATAAAATGAATGAATATGTTAAATATTTGACTTAAATAGCCTAATTAACAGATTAACAAAACGAAAGGAAAATGAGAGATATGCTGCTGAGTTTGGTTCTATTTGTGTGACACGGCGCTCTGCGAAAGTCCACGGAAAGGAAACCGAGATGACAGAAATAAAGTAAACACACTGCAGTTTCAAATGATCTGTATGACCAAAAATAACAGAGTATTTTTTTGTTGTTTGTTTCCGCTGTTCGATCGCGCCGACGCCTCACGCACACACATACAGCATTGCAAACGTTGCAGCCTGTTCATTATCAGAATAAAATACAGTCAACCAAACATATAGATAAACTGGTTAATTTAAATAGTGCATACTGCGTAGTTACAATCCGTGCCGTTCAGCCTGAGCTCGCGCCAAACACACATTTGCTCATGTGACGAGGATGTTTTTTAAAGCAGGTTAAGTAAGCCTGGTTTACATAATAAATAATAGTTTTGCATTCAAATACGTCTCAAATATGGACACATTTAATTGGATTAATGCCGAATGAGAGAGGTAGGCTGCGCGAGAAAGCCATTTGCTTTCAGTTTTGCATTGAATTAGCCAGCCTAATTCATCGTTTTGGCTTGTTTAGCAACTTATATTTTTCATTCTGGTTTTCTTCTGAAACCGTTCAAAATAGCATATAGGCTAGGTATTGTGTTAATTGTTTGTACATTATAACATTTCGCTTTATTTACTGGAGTTCAATAAACTACATTTTGGCATTTTGTAATACTTACTTATGTGGATATTTTGGTGAAAGTAACTCAAAAGTAGTGTAACACATTACAATTCAGAGACAGTAATATTGTAATGTAACTAATTAATTTCAAAAGACAGTAACTAGTAATGTATAATGTATTAAATTTTGGAAGTAACTTGCCCAACACTGCATATGAAAGATACAATACATAGCTGCTCTCATTTTGTCTGTATTTCATTCAAACAGTGATTAAATATATGTATTTAGGCTTTATTATATAACTAAACAAGATTTTCCCAATTTCAGAAGAAAATGTAAGTGGTGCTGTAGAGCCAGTAGTGGGATATGTTACTTACAGGGGCTCCTGGGGGCCTGGAATAGGTGTTGCTGGCTCCCCTTTAACATACACCACCTGAAAAAAAAAAACAGAAAGATTGAGATATACAGCTCTTTGCATAAATTAAGCATCCTCCAGAATTCTCATGCGATTAATAGAGTAGCAGAGTAGTCTATTTAAAATCAAACATATGCACAAACACAAACACACAGGTCCTGGTGGTCCGACATTTCCAGGAACTCCAGGGGGTCCAATGGGACCTTGAGGGCCAATAAGTCCTGCAATGCCCTGATCACCTTTCAACCCATCTCGACCCTGAGGATAAACAGAGAGAGAGGGAGATGAGAGAAATAACCATGATACAAATTAATTTCTTAATTAATGGGCATAAATTTGCACATCAAATAAACTCATCAATGAAGAGTTTCTCCTATAAGGCTGCTGACTCATAATTACTGACTGCACTCAGCATCAAGCACAGGAAGAAGAGCATCCATGCATTTAAAATGTGGGTGAGTGTGTGTGTGTGTATGTTTGCGAGTGTGTTTCTATGATTGAAAACATCCATTTAACAACAAATCTGATTTGTGCTGATGGGAAAATTAGCTGTGCAAGACTAAAAAGCGAGTAAAAAGGGCAAAGAGATATAATGACATGGACTGAATCACAGAAAACAACAACATCTGAGTACACTGAGTCAAATGTGGCCACAAATCGCAGAGAAGAAAACAGCAGGTACAGACAAGGAGTACAAAATGAAACAGCCGACACTTACAAACAAGAACAGCCTTTACAAGCCTTTATAAGTTACATGCTTACCTTTGATGCCATGTAGTGAATGAAATTCACAAAATGGTAAAAAATAACATTTTCCGTAACATAGCTGTCAGAGAAGCCTTAAAATGTACATTTTGAAAGTGTTATGTAGTGCGGAGTATGATAAGCTGTGATGGACTTGTCTTGTGTTGTGAAAGGCAGGAAGAGAGTGAGAACAGGATGATCAGGAAGATAAAGACAAAATGACACACATCTCTTCCAGTGGGCCCAGGCTCTCCTTTATCTCCCTGCAAAGAAGGCATAACCAGATTCGATCAGAGGCTAATTATCAAAAATTACAATGTAATCATACACAAGTTTTCACCAATAGGTGTTTTATTACCTTTCGACCATCCTCTCCTGGCACGCCATCCTCGCCCTGAAAAAGATGAGGCACGAGGCATTAAACACAGACATCTGGATGAGAGCGAGGCACATTTTCATAATTTCTGTAATCAAGTCTTCCTGTAATCAGCTCTTCCTGTTTTGGTATGAGAACTCTTGTAATTTTGTGCGACTCATTCTAGCAGTAATTTCTCTTCTAAAAGCTTCGTGCAACACGCAGCCTCGTATTACAGATATATGACGGGTGCCATCCAGCCCAATATAGCTCCTGCAATTACCTGTAATGTGGTGTTTTGTTTCATGTTCATGTTTTCCATGTCTTTTATTTTGTTACCACAGCTGGTTCAGGGCTGTGATCAGTAAATCAGAAGAAACTGCAGGACGAGCGGGTTTTGCGTAAGCTCAGCTCCAGTGGAGTAATCTATTTGAGTCAGGTTAACCAAACTTTAGTACACGGCTGACTGAAACTCCTCACATATTTTAACTATAAAGCATTTATTAGTCAGAGTTACCTCCCACTGAAAGCCCATTAGGCTACTAAGAGGGTGATTTATTATCAGCAGGATTTAATCGTCTCATTTATGGAGGTCAAGGACTGTGGTGTGGTTACTAAACTGGAACGAGAGTTTGCATGCTGCATTCTAGATTGTGCCTTGATAAAAAAATTTTTAAAAAGCCTCAGGATTTAAAGTACCAAGTGCTGGCTTGGAAATTAACACATGCTACTGATATTACAATTAGGTTGTTGAATATATCAATATGTGAGAATATTTTACAAAAATATGTTGCATTTACAGTATATTCAAATGTTTCTGAAAGGATGTTGGGTTTTCATTAGGATTACAGCATTACTTACAGGTTTTCCAGGCAGTCCTGGTTTCCCATCCTCCCATGCTTTGCCCTGAAATAAAGCATAACATTATTTTGATGTGATAACGTGCTTATGCTCCAGTATGGGAATTTGCATGGATAAATGATTTTCACAGATTAAGCTGTGATATTACTCACAGGTGTGCCATTAGCTCCTGGTGGTCCTGGAGGCCCCTGAGGCCCTCTTAGTCCCGCCAAGCCCTAGGAAACAACAATTAAATGTTAAACAGATTAAAAACTGGATTGATTTGTTGCAGCAAACAGTGGCAACATCATGATGCAACAAACAGATGATTTGACATACGGAGGGACAGGAGTACTCACATCTTTTCCAGGATCCCCTTGTTTTCCTGGGTCACCCTACAAAACCAAAAACATCAAGGATTCAGATTGATAGAAGATCCTTTGAATATGAAGCTGATGCAAGGATTTAAGTTATTATCTGACCCGTAATCCAGGAGCTCCAGGCGGCCCAGGTTTCCCATCCTGACCGGGTCGTCCATCCAATCCAGCCGCTCCTCTTTCTCCCTGCACACGCATGCACACATATACAGAAACAATCCACATTAACTAGTCTGTGGCACACACACACTGTAAATACACAAAACAATCAACATAACTCAAAATCAATTTCAATTTTCTCAGCATTGAGTCGTCACCAACTTAAATGAATAATAATTCGAATGGGTTGACTGACAGATCCAATCTTTGTCACTAATAACACCTTTCTGAAAGCATCACACATATGCATGCCAAAAGCAGCAGTCATCAGCTTAATTAATGTAATAAAATCAATGAAGCCAGTCTAAAAACCTACACAATGATTATGAAAGGAACAGAGATCAAAAAGATAAATTAGATGAGGACTGGTACAAGTATATGTCACAAGGGTCAGACACAAATTAATTGGCTATACGTCTGTTGTAGAAAGCCACAACATGGTTTACAATATTCCTCGAGACATCAGTGAGATCTTGTTTTCTCATTTCCTCCCACTATGAAACAAAACCTTGTTTCAGTTCTGTAGCACAAATGTTAGACAAAGATTAAACAGTCTCGCAGACAGCCAATACCAAATAATTGCAGCGCTAGTGAGACCTGCTATTTAAAACCCCACAAGGTAAAACCTGACATAATGAAGTGTGTCACAGCTTCTGCAGTATAGAGAGATCCATGACTAAGCAGTTATATTTATACTTTACACTGATTACTGCAGCCAGTTTTACCACTTCAGCCATTTTTCAGCTGTCTACCACTGTATGACACTCACTTTTCAAAATATTCTCATTGCTGCACTCTAAAATAGAATGATTTTTGCAGGGGTGCTTACACCTGCTTTTGAAGAGATATTTAAGGAAGCTGCTTACTTTATAGATGCCTCATTCAAACAGTAATTGATGGTAAAAATTGTACGGCTGAAGCAAGGTGTTCAATTCCTTGTTCAGACATCACAATCCTCTTTCTATAAAATTCATTGCAGGTTACGTCTACTTGGCATTTGCTTTACATTAAAAAATACAATATACACATCCGTTCAAATGGTTGGGGTCAGTAAGATATTTTTTAAAGAAATTAATACTTTTATTTAGCAAGGATGCATTAAATTTATCAAAAGTTACAGTAAATACTGACACTGTTACAAAAAAAATGTTTCAAATAAATGCTGTTTTTCTGAACTTTCTTTTCTATGCTGATATGCTTCTATGCTATTACAGTTTCGACAAAAATATGAAACAGCACAATTGATTCCAACATTGATAGTAATAAAAAATTATTTTTGAGCACCAAATCAGCATGTGATTTCATGATTTCTGATAGTTGATGTGACATGGAAGACTGGAGTAATGGCTCCTGAAAATTTTGCTTTGTCATCACAAGAACAAATTACATTTTAAAATATAATAAAACAGAAAACTGTTATTTTAAATTGTAAAAATACTTCAAAATATTACTGTTTTTCCAGTATTTTGAGAAAATAACAACAAGTGTTGTTCCTCTGGAGCTGGAGGAACAACGGCCTGTTCACGTCTGTCAATTCTAACAGAAAACCCTTAAGCAATCCAAAGCTTCGACATATGTCGGAAAGACTCTAGGTCTAAATGCATGATTTATTTACAAAGATTTGCGGCTGAAAGGCACTGTTGAAAAATTTAAGCACTGAATATTGTTTAGTAATCGCATCATGATTTCAGATTTCCTGAATCAAAATGTAATCAAATCGTAAGGTGCCTAAAGAATACCACCCATATATAAAACTGAACCTGCGGCCTTTGCATTAAGCAGTGCAGATACTTAACCTTTAAGCTAATACTACTTCCTGTCAGAATTCCTGTCATTTAAAGAAAGTTGATTTCTAACAACTTTAAAATGTGTATGCTAAATATGTTTTGTATTTCATGTCTTGTGGTCATGTTAATGGTCTCAAAAATGGTCTTGTTTGCTGTTATGGAACATGAAGGTCAAACAATTCACCCGTCTAAAAAATCTACAGCCTAGACATGGTACTTAAAGAAGTAAAAGCAACGTCCCACAGTAAACCAAGAAAACTGGCTCTTTTACCTTGTCTCCTGGACTGCCCCTATCGCCTGGGTCACCCTAGAAGAAACAGAAAGCTGAATGAGTTGTACAATCTGCTATTAAAAGTAATGACTCCTGGTGTGGTACTACAGTGGAGATTTAATGAAAAATCAGTTATCTGAATGTTTAGAATGAATTCAGTTGCATAATATGGTTCCCACTGTCCTAAATAACTTTGTGTTTGAATGGGATTACGTACTGTATATCATCATATTTAAGGTGATGATACATGGTGCAATGTTGCCGGGCAAATAATGTTGCTTGTGTACTTTCCCATTGAAAATGGGCAACAAATTTCTATCTGGATACTTTAGATCGGTCGTAGGCCCTGTGTCTCACCTGGTTGCCCGTTGACGGCAACATTGCTCAGCAGCATTGCTCAAAAAGTTGCCCCATGTATCATCACATTTAGAGTCAGTGTGTATGCGGTCAAAAACAAACAAAAGAAATGTCTAAACAGATAAAAGGCTCAAAAGCAGTAGGAGGTTCTTACTCTGGCTCCTGGTAGCCCACGCGGCCCCTCAGGACCCTAAACAACAAATAGGTTAAGATACAAATCACATTACTCTCAATTACACATACTGTCTGATCACCATACTGACTTACGCTTGGTCCTGGCGAGCCTGAAGCTCCTGGTTCACCCTTTTGACCTTTAGCCCCGTGCTCCCCTGGGTCACCTGCCTCTCCCTGGTGTTAGAACAAGAGTATCACAACGACAAAACCAGAATACGCATGATAGACAGAATTTAAAGACTATGAACATTTTACTGTACCTTTTCTCCTCTGTCACCTTTCAGCTGTTTCTCTCCAGTTGTCTAACAGAAAGAACAAATTCAAAAGATTTCAAAAACAGCAGGTTATTTAAATAAACAGGGGGTGTAGAAAAAAGTACAGTGAGACGATAATGATTTTAAAACATACCACATCTCCAGGTGGCCCAGGGGGACCTTGTATTCCCTATAATTACCCATAATAAAGATGTTAGATGGCACTTTCAATGTTTGTGTAGAGGTCCAAACATGTGTGAATTTGTGTTGAGTGAGAAGCTTCTGATATTTCACCTGCTCTCCCTTTGGGCCTCTTGGTCCGATGGGACCTGAGGTACCCTGCGCAGAACAAAGCACTGATCACATGTCTAGACAAAAATAACCCAATAGTCCTAAATACCGTGCAGCGATGATTCAGTGTTGTTTTATTCAAAGGCAAGGTTGATGTTTTTAATTGTATGGTTGTTTATCCAATAAAATTCATTATCCAATAAAATATTAGTTTTGGGGTCATGGGCCTGGATTTCAATACGATGAGCTCTTAGAATTACTGGTCGTTATATATAAGGAACTATTTGATATAAAGTCATAGTGACTACAAATAAAGGATGTAAAAAGAAATTATATTTGCTGACAAAATGGGAATCTATTAAAATTCCTTTTTCACTATTAATCTAATATCTATTCTATTAATATTCCTATTCCTTGTGCTTTAATGGTGTACTGTACTTTGTATTAAAATAATTTTTGTTTATTCCATCATAAATTTCTTTCATTCAGTTTTGTTTTTAAAGAATAACAAAATTCAGTATAAATAATTATTCTGTATAAATAATTCCGGCTTAAAAAAGAATTTTTTAAAAATATTTAGTTAGGCATGACCATGCCTTAATTTTGCTGAAATACATTTAGGCAGTCATATGTCTTACATTTCCTCCATCTTCCCCCGGATCACCTGTGTCTCCTTTTGGCCCAGGTTGACCTGGTTGACCTGGCAGTCCCTGAAATATTAAAAGACCACTGTTAGGATGTAGCGGGAATACAAACTACAACGATTCGCAGCATCAGATAACAAATCTGTGAACTCACTCTTAAACCTCTTTCCCCTGATTTACCCGGCAACCCTGATTCACCCTGAGAGACAAGAGAAACAGACAAACATTACATACAAAACACAAACATACTCACAAATACAGGAATGATGAAAAAAAACTCACTGGAGTGCCATCCTCTCCTTTGTCTCCTTTTAGTCCCTAAAGAAACAAAATAACACATCGGACTTCCTGACATTAGCTATCTTATTTCTGTTAATTATTCACACAAAAAAATTAGTGTCAAGAATGACAATACAATTCCATATTTCAGAAGCCACCAAAGCAAATACAGTAGCTTTAAGGAAGTGTGGAGCAGAATCTAAAGACAAGGAAGAAAAATACCCATTACCTTGACTACTTGTTACTTCGGTGAGAAAGAAATATGTTAGAAGAAAAACAAGAAAGAGTTCAATGTTAAAAAAGCATTGAATAAATCTCATTACCAAAGCAGATTATTTATAAGGCTAAAGTATAAAGAGCAGTAACTTTCAAAACACCTGATATGTTAAGGGTGATGTATCATAGACACACTTAAAATGTTAGATGATGAGCATTAGTTGCAGATGAAGTTGTTAGAAGCAGCTTTTAGTAGAGGCCTGTGTTCATGTATAAATGGGTGCAGACTCTCACATCTTTCCCTCTGGGGCCCATGGGCCCCTGTGGACCAGTACTGCCTGCCTCCCCTCTCTCTCCCGAGTCACCGTGACTGCCCTAGGGTCGCATAGAGAAAAGAGAGAGTGCAATGTATGACAACTTCATCAGGCCAATGCTGAGTCATTTCCATGAACATATGCTCTGGAGTCACTGGAGCGAGAGAGACTGTTTCAGGGTTTACTTTACCTTCGCACCAGGTTTTCCAGACAATCCAGTGAGACCCTGTTTAAATAAATAAGCAGTATGTTAAATATTATGACCAGGGGTGGACTGGGGCTAAAAAGTGGCCCTGGACTTTCTGACACAGAGCGGCCCACCACACCCGGTCCGCAACACCATAAACCCACCACCAGCTCATTATGCACAGAGCAATTTTAACACCACTAACTAACATAAAAATATAACATAATACAGAAATATAATTGTTTTTATTTATTTATTTTATTGAAATGCGTATCATTGACATTAATGAATGACTGGCATACTACTTTACTAGTCCATATACCAATGTTCTACTTTGGTCTGAAAGACTTGGAATGTAGTGTTGAATGTGGATTGTTTTTATGGTGCCTTTCTATTCGTCTTATATTTGTCCTTTTGCAGGAGCTTGACATCTCCTGTCATTTTATTGAATAGAGCTCCAATTGTGGAAAAGAGTATAAAAATTCTTACGATGATGAAAAATACAGTAATATTGTGAAATATATAATGCTACAGTTTAAAATAGCTCTTTTCTATGTGAATACATGTTAAAATGTACATTTCTGATTATTATCAATGTTGAAAACAATTGTGTTGCCCAATATTTTTGTGGAAAATGTGATACATTTCCAATCAGTCTGGGGTAAGATTAAAAATATATAAATTAATACTTTTATTCAACAAGGTTGCATTAAATTGCTCTAAGTGACGGTAAGAGATTTATACTTATTACAAATTATTTATATTTCAAATAAATGCTGTTCTTTAACTTTGTATTCATCAAATAATCCTGAAAATGTTAAAGTATCACAGTTTCCAAAAAAGAAAAAGTTTAGCACTGATAATAATAAGAACCATTATTAATAATTGAGCACAAATAATAACTGATAATAATTAAGCAGCAAATCAGCATATTAGAATGATTTCTGAAGGATCATGATTCATGTGACATTGAAGACTGGAGTATACTGAAAATTCAGCTTTGATCACAGCAATAAATTACATTTTAAAATAGCTTAAATAAAAAAACACTTTTAAATGTAATATTTCATAATAGTGTTTTTACTGTATTTTTGATCAGATAAATTCAGCCTTCTTTCAAAAAATAAATAAAGTCTTAATTACTTCAAACTTTCGACCGCAAGTGTGTATATAAAATAATGCATGTGAACTAATAATCAAGTCATATTTTTATTATAATAGACTGTATATCCTAATCACGGCAATTGAAAACGAAAATCTTCAGATTTACAATGTTCTTGTATAAGTTTGAGAATAATATTTTAGAGTTTTCTGAAACATTTTCTTAGACATGTGAAATTACGGAAGAAAGCCTGGATAGATAAACATTCACTCTTATCTCATGTCTGCTGAAAACTGCTACGTTATGTTTCTATGTAGGCTACATGTGACGAATAAAGCAAATGGCATTGAAATCAGAGTAATTCGAAAAAGCCAGTAGTAGTTTGCATCCCTGAAAATTAATGTCTGTCGTCATTTAATATTTTTTTTATCGTAAACAGTTGGCAAATATTGCTGAATTGTCTCGTCATGTTTAGCTGCTTATCTTACCTCAGCTCGCATTCAAGCAGCTCAGCTTCTGTGAACAGTAAATCCCGCCTTCTTCGATTTGATTGGCTATTTCAAACATTTTGACATTGACGAGTGCTTTTGAGCCGCTGCACTGAACCAGAACACGCTAAATTAATTAGAATTTTTGAGTCAAGTGGGACGGGTGGGACATTCGTCTGGGCCGATGGACGGATATAGGCTACGTACACATAATATAATTCATTCTTTATATATATTTACACAATGGGCCGGCCCGCATTGTACAGCGCCCACCGGGAAAACTACCGGTGCTCCAGATGGCCAGTCCGCCACTGATTATGACTACTACAACAGCAGGTGATTCTGTATTTCAGTTATGCAGAACCAAAGCCTAAAACTGAGGCTTTACCTTAATACTTCTACTGCCTTAGAAACTCTGGCATTTCCATATGGAAATGCAAATCTAGTTTATCATGAAGACAAACTTACCCGATCACCCTGGTCCCCTTTAGGTCCGGGTTGGCCAGGCTCTCCTGCTCCAGGGGCACCCTGTGGGATAGATTAGAAAGGTCCAATCATACAGTTTCACAATTTCAGATGTACCTTGAAATTAATTATTAATAATAATAATAATAAAAACTTTTATTTCACAAGTATGTGTGATCACCGTAAGTAAACTCAAATAAGTGTAATTTCCTTTTTAAAATATCCTCACTATCTCATCCGAGCAAACATTTCCTAGATGGACACCTTCATTCATTCACAAAACTCACCCTTTCCCCTTTTTGTCCTGCATCACCTTTAGCACCATCAGGACCTGGGAGGCCCCTTTCACCCTAAAGGAAGAAAAAGAAGAGTTAAAATAGTTTTGAATGGAACTTCAGCAGAAAAATAAAACAGATTTGAGTGGGTCTGTACCATTTGAATGTCAATATAAAAATGGACTTAACATAAGAATAAAACAGAAATACTGTTATCTGACATAGTCTCTGCATTGTTCTCAAAAGTCATACCCGCTCTCCTTTCTTCCCAAATGAACCTGGACAGTCCTAAAAAAGCCACAGTGAGCAATGTCAGGAGTACCATTACAAATGAATGAAATGTTCATATGAATTTGAAAACATGAAAATTCTGATCTTACACAGCTTCCTGGTTCCCCTTTTTCACCCTCGGCACCCTTAAAGCAAACAGAGATACATAAATAAAGATATATATATATATATATATATATATATATATATAAATTGAATTGTTTTACGTAAATTACTTGTCAAGTCTAATGCTGTTCTTGTAACGGAAATTTAAATCTGATACACAAAACATCAAAGAATTGTAAAACAGGTCTAAAAACATGACAAAGCCAGTCTAATAAAATGATCTGTAACACTTTACATTAGCTTTAACTTGCATTAACTAACAATGAGCAACACATTTGTTACAGTATTTATTAATCATAAAAC
>NW_015637021.1:292418-313592 GCF_001515625.1 Sinocyclocheilus rhinocerous
TATATATATATATATATATATA
The DNA here is from genome assembly GCF_001515625.1 of Sinocyclocheilus rhinocerous. NCBI lineage: Eukaryota > Metazoa > Chordata > Actinopteri > Cypriniformes > Cyprinidae > Sinocyclocheilus > Sinocyclocheilus rhinocerous. Next base: position 292,441 of record NW_015637021.1, read on the forward strand.
TACACACACATACACACAGTACAAGCACAAAACAAAATGAAGTAGATATCTGAGAATAATGCTGTTTGTTAAGCTGAAATCTTAACTTACATTCTCTCCAGGAAAGCCACTGCTCCCTGGCAATCCCTGAAGGCACATATAAATAATTTACAACATGCATGTACACTCGTGCATTTTCACATGGCTTGTGACTTATCATGGCTTGTGCAGCCACTCACCCTCAGTCCTTGAGGTCCAGGGGGGCCTGCTGAACCTTTATCTCCCTAGCATAAAAAAAACAGACATAAACAAGCACAGCATTACTCACATCTCTCTAATAAGAATATACATCAATGTTTTATGTAGCTTAGGGGCACACCTTGTCTCCTGCCTGACCTGGAAGGCCTCTGTCTCCCTAAAAAAAAATAGAATCATACAAAGGATGATATCAAAACAAAATTAAACTCATTTAAATAGTTAAACTGTTGTACAATCATTGTTAAAAATTACTCAAACAAACTAGCACACCTTAAAATGCTTCAAAATAAGCCTGGATAAACACTAAAGAACACAAGGGATATAGTACAAATCTAGATACATTCATACAGAAATGCTTCAGATCATGCATAGGCAAATAGTCACCTTGGCTCCATCTGAACCAGGTGGTCCAGTCTGTCCTCGATCACCCTGAAAAAAACAATAAACAACAAAACTTCATCAACTGATTCATAGATTATGCATTCAGAAAGTTTGTTCATTGTACCTTGATGACACAAGTCACAATAAAGTCATACACTGACTTCTTTTCTTTACCTTACTTCCAATTTCCCCAGGAGGTCCTCGGGGACCCTGAAACAAAAATGCACGAATAAAAGAAGAATGAGGAGGAAGGTTAGAGTGAGCATGAAATATATTAGTGAAAGCATTTTATACCCGATCACCAGGGTCTCCGGTGTTTCCTTGGGTGCCTGGTTTACCCTCAATACTCTCACCCTGCAACACAATCACACAAACAGGCCAGGCTAAGAAAATGCATTCATGGACAAGCAATGCACACATTTGACAAAATACAAACAAAAAATAGCTTACAAGCAGTGTTGGGGAAAGTTACTTTTAAAAGTAATGCATTACAATATTGCGTTACTCCCTAAAAAAAGTTACATTTGTGTTATTTAACATTTAATTATTTGAGTTTGCATTTCACTGTTTTAATTCATTTTGATGAATACTAAATCTGTTTTTTGTGAGTGGGATGAATTAATGCACATTCACATTTAGTCTAGAACTACATCATGTTCACACAACGCCTCTGTACTTCCGATTTCTCCCAATATGGGGACAGGAGACTTGTCAGTCAATAAATGGGAAAACAAAGTAACTGGAGTTACTTTTTTGAAAAAGTAACTCAGATATTTTCTTGTAAATTAAAAAAGTAATGCGTTACTTTACTAGTTACTTGAAAAAAGTAATCTGATTACGTAACTCGCATTACTTGTAATGAGTTACCCCCAACACTGATTATATATGCCTCAGCATTTTTCAACATCAAGTGTCTCAGATGCAGCCATTGCAGACTTATTAACCTCCGTAGCATACAGTATGTGAAGTATTTTTCATCTCCCTCCCCCCCACATCTTTCTTTCTTTCTCTCTCTTCTTCTTCCCAATCTCCACATTATGAAATGATCCTTCACATTTAGTCTAGAACTACATCATGTTCACACAACGCCTCTGTACTTCCGATTTCTCCCAATATGGGGACAGGAGACTTGTCAGTCAATAAATGGGAAAACAAAGTAACTGGCGTTACTTTTTTGAAAAAGTAACTTAGATATTTTCTTGTAAATTAAAAAAGTAATGCATTACTTTACTAGTTACTTTAGAAAAGTAATCTGATTACGTAACTCGCGTTACTTGTAATGCATTACCCCCAACACTGCTTACAAGCAATGTAAAAAAAAATAATGGCAGAAAAAAACATACAGATTCTCCTTTGGCTCCTTTTTGTCCAGTCAGTCCTCGTGGGCCCTGAGGACCAGACGGTCCAGGACTTCCCTGAAAATACACACAAATACCATTCAGTGCATGTGATAAAAACTCAAAAACACACATTGAAGTACACACACAACCAATTTACAGCAGCACTCACACAGAAACACATATACACACATTAACATCCATTTACACTGCCACTTTGTCATAAATAATGGAGGCACTCACAGGTTCACCAGCATCTCCTTTAGCAGCTACCCCACTGCCCACTCCGGGAGGACCCTGTTAATCGGAATAAGACAGAAGAACACATTTATGTTCACGAAATGTGACCGATTGTCTTCACAGATTGTATTAGTATGCCATCAGAGAGTTCTCACGGTACATTAGATTACTTTGCTCTTACTGAATCCTTACACAACATGGGATGTTTTAATGAAATGTTAGAGTACTTGCTTCTCCACATCAAGAAATAACGGATTATTGCTTTTAAATTCCCTAGAAGTGCATTAAAAAAATTCATTTCATTTATATCAGTGGTGTGTGGTGAACTTCTGAAATTAGGCAAATTTTTATTTACCAGTGTAAATTTATGTTCCATCAGATGTTTACATGGTTTCTGGGTTCAAGGTATATGAAAGACCATGTAACTTACACTTATTATCAACTTGCAATCAATACAATAATATTTCTGCACGTTTAATAACCTATGCTGAAAAATAGACAAAAACATATTTCATGTGGTAACATCTAAATTAATTGAGTTTATTAAAATCCAAAAATATAATTTAATATTAATATTACTGAATCAGCCTAAACATGCTTGGTTATCGTTACTCTAAATTATAGTAGTTTACTCACCATTTGATGTCTTATTTCATAATAATTGCTCTGTTTTATTGTTATACTGTCAATTATTTTCTCTCTCTCACTTTTTTTTTTTTTGAGAAGGTTTCCCTAACTTCTTTTAAAAAGAGTTTATATCAACTCACCCTCTCACCAGGGCTGCCTTTTTCACCCTGCAGGAAAATGAAATGAAACACAAAAACAGACAGGTACATGATTGGCTGAAGACATATCTGAAACTTCAAACAGTGAAAACAATGAATTTATTATTATTGTATAACAATATCGATCTAGATAAAAATGCCAGTGGCACTTTCACATATTTTCATAGCTGAGTTAAAATAAGATAACAAATATGGCCTGTACCGTACACAGGCGGTGAGATTATCTTTGTGTATTGACAGGTGTATTGACATATTGAAAATATAAATAATCTAAAACATATGCACAGCAGTTAAATGAACCAAATGGTTCATTTAACTGCTGTGCATATGTTTTAGATTATTTATATTTTGACCTCTAACCTCATACAATGCCTAAAGTGAGCTCATAAATGCATATATACATAAGTGTTGTGGTCTTCAACATGGCCATTCAGACCCTCAATATGCCCTTTTAGTCTACACTGCCATGAGTTCACATCGAACTACCCTTCAGTCAAACAGGGCCAGGGACAGGGGCGTACATAATGCAAATTTAGAGACACCTTTAGCAATAAAGGAAATGGATTCTGACCTTAATAGAAAGTCCAGCAGTGCCTAGCAACCCAGGACGACCATCCTGTCCAGGCAGACCTCGTGCACCTGGCTCTCCCTTCGCCCCATCCACACCTAGACGACCAGGAGTGCCCTAAAAGGACAGAAAAACATAAAATGGGCAATGTAATAACCCTGTTGTTTACTTGATGACATGAAGTATTTGTACATGTATGAACTTTTTTTTTGTCATTGTGCAGGTGAAAATGATTTTCTTGTGTTTCTTACAGGGATCCCTGGGATTCCTGGCTCTCCTTTGCGGCCCGGTAAACCTCCTCCAACAGCAGATCCAGGTTCCCCCTGTAGTAAATATTAAAAACTTATCATTTCTTGAACCAAACAATTGAAGCTCTTGCTGTAAATGTTGTAAAAGTGACTGAATAAATAAAATGCTAAATCAAGACGTAGAGTAGAGAAGTTAGAGATTCATTTTATTATCACTCTTACCCTTTCACCTTTCTCTCCCTTTATTCCCTGAGGGCCTAGAATGCCTGGTTCTCCCTGTAAAACAAAAAAGACAAAACATTTAATAAGAGTTTGTGTATGTTTGTGTCTATGCATGTGCAGTATGTTAATGAGTACTCACAGGGTCTCCTCTAACACCTGGTAATCCCTGACTGCCCTAAAACATCAGACAATGAACCCATGTTATAAATCAATTCATGAGATCTTTTTAGCTTTAATATTTTAAGTGGCACTGCACTAAAGAGGATTAAATTAAGAGATTAATTAAGAGATAAACTAAGAGATTAAGAGTTTTTAGCATGCATCCAGGCCTGATTATTATGCTATGTATATGGATGTGCATATATCCACAAATACCTGTTTTAACAGTACAATTTAATAAAATTACTCATGATTTCATTCTTACTGGTAATCCAACTGCACCAGGACGACCTAGAACACCTGGACTGCCATCCAATCCTGGGAAACCCTGAAAAAGATGGAGGGAAACAAATGGAGAAGGAGAGAGCATATCAACATTTTTGATCTGTGTGCATATGTGTGTATACATATTTAAGTGCCACTTACTCTCTCGCCTTTCTCTCCTCTCATTCCCAGACCACTGCCTGGTTGACCTGGTGGCCCCTCTGGCCCTCTGGGGCCCTCACGACCGGGTAAACCATCACGACCCTATTTAAAAAACACACATGCACACACACACAAACACACACACACACTATCAGACAGACATTTACTTGAAGATATAAAAAACAATGTTTCTAAGCAATAATTAATTAATCCCATAGTGTAGATGAACAAACAGAGCTAAATGTGAATGCAGATTAATTTACAGGCTCGCCTTTTCTTCCATCCACTCCATCTCTGGCCCTCTCACCCTATACACACAAAAAGACACAATGTATAAACATTTCACCAGAAAATTACAGTAAATATCAACGCCAACAAACCAACTTTGAGTTATTATATGCAACAACAATTATTACCTTCTGACCCGGTTCCCCTTTAGCACCCTGCAACAAAGAAACAGGTCAATCTTTTGTGAGGTGCAAGTAGATGTACATATGTAAACACAAATCTGTAATTATGTCTTGGTGTTTCTGTATATGTTTGTCTTTTCAGTACACACTTACCTTTGGACACTCTACAGTACAAGGCACTGGCTAAAAGGAGACAACAAATCGAAATCAGTCTTTACTGTCTTCTTTTCTTATCAATAAAGACTATCAGTGAGGTTTGAAACCACCATAATATATATATATATATATATAAACTTCTGCAGTATCATGACTCAAGCAAGCGTCATAATAAAAATAAATGATGATACAACATTTATGACAGCTAGACGGATGGATTTGATCTGACCGTGACACTAGTCCCTCGTGCAAGGCCACAGAGGAGGTCTGCCAGGTCGGGGTGGAGACCATAGAGCTGATTTGCGTCTTGAGCATAGAGCAGATTCTGAGTGCTGCCATCCGTCACTGCCAAACGCAGCTCTCTAGAGTCTGCGCGTCCAATTCCTACCGCCAACACTGTCACACCTGAGGGACAGAGTTTTTACAGCGCTAAGTCACTCTTATGGACATGGGACAGAGCAGCCGGGATGGTTTGTTTTGTGAGTGTGTAAATTAATGCGCTGGGGCTGATTTTGTGTGGCTTACCATCGGCTCTAACAGCAGCAGCGGGCTGGCTAAGATCATCGGTTGACTTCTCGTCAGCGATAATGACAACCACCCCGGGAACACCATACCTACGACCTGCTTGCGTGCTCAGCAAAAAATGACGTGCGTATGTCATTGCCTGGCCTACACATAAAAGCAGAAAATATCAGCACACTCACATAATAAGGCCACTTGAATGTCAAATATATACAAGCTTGCAATTAAAACTTAAATATATGTCAATTGTAAAGGTTTCATATGTAATTTATTGTACTGGAAGTGTTTTTGGATGGGTTTTAATACTATTGCACTACAGTAAGTAGGTCTGTAAGGGTACAATAAATTGTCTTAATTTTATTTAAGCAATATATACAGTATGCAATACATAATTCCTAATTTTTATCCTCCATATGATTTTGGGTTGAAACCATAGACTGTTTGAAACACGACCTGGACATGTTTGTGTCAGCTTCACATACATATGACATATACTAGGTACTTAATGGTACACAAACATGAAAAAAAAGAAGAAAAAACCCAACACAAACAGACCTATATTATTTCCTGGTCTGTCATTGAATGGGGTGGTCAAAATATCCCGCAGAACGGTCTCATTGTTGCTATGACGATTGAGGAGGAAGGCACTTTTGGATCTTCACTGTACATCACCACCCCCATCTGGAGTAAACAGGTATTACAAGCACTTCATTCAGACTGACCTGCTCAATGCCTCATGCAGAAGAGGGAACTCTCTCACAGCAATGTTTTTTTTTTGGAGCCATAAAAGTTTATTAAAAAAAAAATTTGGAACAACATGCCAATAGTACCAAAAGAACTTTACCTGGGAGTCTCTGGGTCCGATGGAGGTAAAGGATCTAGCAGAACTGGCGAGTAGAGACAACACAGGTCTCACCAGGCCAGAGCGATCACGAGACGCGGGGACAAGGAAGACAACATCCAAACGCCCTCCCACACACACTAAAACATGGATTTATTAAACATATTAAGCAAGGAATACAGCAGAAGATGAATTAGAACAATGTTGTAATTAATATATTCATTTATGCAAACATTTATTCATATCAGCACCACAGACACTCTTGATTTGTAAAAATAAAGTTGGTGCAAATCATCTATGGGAACGTTTATTACGGAATTACGTTCATTGCACACTGATAGTGCGAAAGTACGACATAATATCAAGCACTATGATCATCTGTCAGTCTCTGTAACTTCCCCAACGAAAATTGCTAGCAGAGAGAGCATGTAGTGAGAGAAAAATCTCCTGGTGACTGAACAGTATAATGGCATGTAATTTGTCTTCAAAGTCAAAAGTACTGCATGAAATAATTCACACAAAAGGTTTTACCGGAAGAGTCAGATCTGTATTTTCTTTATAAGACTAAAAAATAAATGGTAAATTAAATCTGTTATGTTTATGCACAAATGCATTTATATTAGGCTGTCAATTTAACGTGTCAATTTGATGTGATTAAATTTGGAAAAAATAACGCTTCAAAATTATTACTTTTCACCCTGCCCAGGCCCAAGACATGTATGTCATCTTAGATTGAACGCAGTTGCTGACAAACATGATGCAGGACCATGACTTACTGTGTAATTTAGCATATGAGGATGCAGTTATACAGTATGCCCCTAAAATTTAAGATATGAGGGCAAAAAATGTCCTTGTATGGGTTTTTGTCTTCATTTTATGTCATATGATATACTGTAGTTTAGCAATACTACACAAGCAAGATTGCTGTTATTCCACAAATATCTGCATGACTGCAAAAGTGATATAAATTTTATATAACAGCTCAATAACTTTAATTGTGTTAAATTTTAGACACAATATTGACAATATTGTTCTGCTCAATTTCGCAAACAAAAACAGTTCCAAACAAAAAAACAGCAGAACTGTTGTGCCATTTCGAGCAACACGAAGTGTTCTTTCGTTACTGAATGAATGCATGTTTTTGAATGAATCGAGTGAGCCAATGATTCAGTGATCAATTCATAAAGACAGTCACTTGCTTAGTTTCTGAATGAATCAGGCATTTTAACAATTCCATTTAATGAATGACTGAATGACTCACTTATTAAGACTCATTAAGTGAATTGCTGCCAGCTACTGGCGACTTTATTTTTATATTTAGAGTACCATTTCATTTTTTTTTTAAAATAATTTCATTTCAATATTCCTTTAAAGTAACATTAATACACATTTATTGTCATTATTTATGTAATGCTGAATCAAAATATTTCTTTCTAAAGCTACTTTTTTTTGTAATATCTATTCAATGCTTTTCTCATTTAAAACCAAAATGAAATTTAATTATCGATAGGGGGGTAGTTTTTCAAAAAAAAAACTATTTCAATTTGTCTATAGTTGGAAGAGAAAGAGAAAGAAACTGTGTAACCTGTGTGTTCCGCCACGCTGGTCTCAGGTCCAACCTGGTTTTGGAAGGTGGGCTGCACAGTGAAATGGTACCGACGACCCAGTCGTAGACCTATCACACGGTAAGAAATGGCTGTACCAGGCAGCGTTTCAGACTGACCCGTTCCTGTGTCTGAATAAAAGTGCATTCAACCTATAATTGTGCTTCTGAACCTTAAACCACACACTTCCAGTTCCTAAACCTTTAGAAGTATCACCTTCTTCCTCTGTCCAGCGTAAAATATATCCTGTGGCTCCTGTTACTGGTGACCAGCCTAAAAGGACTGAATTCTCAGTACTGTCTGTCACATTCAAACCAGTCACAGGTGGCAGGGCATCTAAAAAAAACAGACAGAAATAATGAATAAGAGGCTGGAGAATGACAGAGATAAAATGTGAGATGCAGTGTGTCGTGTGTACCAGTGGTTGCTCTGATGGTGGTAGCTTCAGTCTCTTGACCGTCCACCACAGCAGACAATCTTACAGTGTAGCTCAGACCAGGACGAAGTCCATCGAGGGTGTACGAAGTTGCATCGGCACTAATCTGACGACTTGATTCAGGTTCACCTAGTCAAAGCAAGCATAATAACATCATAATGTTAGCCGAGTCTGGTTTGTGTGTGCGAGTACATGTGTACCTGTATAACTATGTGTACCTTATGAGGACCTCCAGTAGATTCGATATGAGCTGGCTCCACTCACTGCTCTCCAGGTTATACGGAGCCCCCCTGGGGTTGAGTCCAAAACACGCAAACCCTCTACTCTTGTCCCTCTCTGGCCCCCTATACAACAAACAGTGATATCAATGCACTTTCATAAGGCAACATCTCTATTAAAAATTTGATCTGATCTTTAGCCAAGCCACAATGAAAGATTATTTATTTATTTATTAAACTTTATTTGAAAAGGGACCATGTACAATTTTAACATAAATGTTTCCATTTCATGCATTGTACCGAATTTAGCCAATGGCTAGTTTTCATCCGCGGTCCCTTGGCAGGTAATCATAATCACAGATAGACATAAGGACAAAATAACTAACACATACAATACAGTAATACTTATACACATCCCATCAGAGCCAAAAAATTTACCAGTGTTCAAGGTAAGACACGATTGCTCTAACCACTGTGTAATACTTTCCATAGCAACATTTAGCTTTTCAGCTGCTAACTCTGCTGTTCTCGCATGTGTAAAAATAACAGTATCGTCAGCATACATTTGCACTTGTATCCCTTCGCACTGCTGCGGGAGATCATTAATGTACAAACTAAATAATAAAGGGCCTAATATTGATCCTTGGGGTACGCCCATTGTACAGTTTAAGTTATTGGAGTGAACCCCTTTAATTTTTACACATTGCTGTCTATTTGATAAATATGATGAGATCCATGCCAAAGCCCCAGATGAAAATTGGAACTTAGATAATTTAAAGAGAAGAACGTTGTGATTAACCGTGTCGAAAGCTTTGCGCAAATCTAAAAATATAGCACCAACTGTTCCACCTTTGTCAAGTTTAGATTTTATTTGCTCTGTTAAATGTAAAGTAGCTGTTTCAGTAGAATGATTTACTCTGAAACCAAATTGCATACAGTGTAAACCAACCTGAGCTTTATTAAGATAAGATGTCAATTGTTCAAGAACTACCTTTTCTGCAACCTTTGAGACTACTGGCAATATGCTGATTGGTCTATAGTTGCTTACCTCAAAATGATCCCCAGATTTAAAAATAGGAGAAACAATGGCTTGCTTCCATGCAGTAGGAAAAACACTATATTCAAATGATAAATTAATTAAATGAGAGATAACAGGAGCTAAAGCATCTTTATGAGTTTTAAGAAACTTAGTATCAAATTGATGAACATCCCTACATGTAGTATTTCTTAATGAGTTGATAACTTTGTTAACCTGTGTTTCATTAGTCATGGCTAGGTTAAGGGCTAAGCAACCAAGGTTAAATTGTGATCAGATAAGTATAGCTTTTTATTTCTCCTCTTTCCTACTTGTTTCACTTCTGTTTCAGTTTAGTTTTAATTACTATTTCTTATTTGTAAGTCGCTTTGGATAAAAGCGTCTGCTAAATGACTAAAAGTAAAGTAAAAGTAAAAGATAACCCAGTGATCAAATTATAACTCTGAATTATCCTTTCAGGTTTGTTTGTGAATATTAGGTCTAACTGTGTCTTAGAGGATTTAGCAATTCTTGTGGGTGCTTTAATTATCTGACTTACAAGATATTTATCAGCAATAGTTTTGAGTTTTTTCCTCGTTACTTTGTCCTCCCAGTTCAAGTTAAAATCACCCATAAGAATTATTTCTTTGTTATGATTACATTCCTTTAAAATTTCTGTAAGTTGTTTATAAAATACATCATTTACTGAGGGGGGTCTATACACGCATATGACAATAAATTACATTTGAGGAGACAAAATAATTTTTAGCCCTACAAACTCCAAGTCGTTAACAGAGTTAAACACAAGACGTTCACACTTAATACCATTTCTCACATATATTAACACTCCCCCTCCCCTTCCCGAGGACCTATCACGTCTAAAACATTGATATCCAGGCATCATAAATACACTTGGAGAAGATAATTGATGCAACCACGTTTCAGATATGCAAAGGAAGTCCAAATTTGAATTAGATAGTAAATAAGACAACTGTTAATTCTTTGAAACAATACTCCTGATATTCAAATGTCCACCAAAAAGTCCTCTCGGTTTCACATTCGGGTCCCACAAAACCTTCGCGTGATTTATCTAAAAATCAAACCCTTGCATTTTTAGATTTTCAATAAGACAAATAAGAGAATTGAGATATCAAGGATGTCACTGGTGATTTTTCATTCCCACAGGAAATAACACTTGCACTCACCTATGTGAGCATTTACTTTGAATTCACTCTAAGATCTCACCATCAGTCCTCTTCCAGAGAATTCTGTATGATGTCGCATTTTGAACTCCAACCCAGCTGACTCGAACCACCTCTCCTTGGGCCTCCACCACCTGCAAATTGGTGACGCGACCCACCGTGGCCTGATCTGAAGGATAGAATGAGCAGAGTCAGCCATTCAGAAAAAAAAAACACTGAAATTAAACCTTCCTTACTGCTGAAAGCTCAGAAATGACTAATCTTTAAAGTCAGCATGAAACTGAAATTGCAATCTTCTTTTCTTCCTTGTTGTAACATATATCCAAGCAAAACACCTTTTCGAAAGAAAATAAATGTACGGCGGGATTTGATTTAGTCAATCGTAAATTGATTAGATTGTAGGATCATTGTCATTTGCTAATTGCTGCAATCTCATGTGACTGACAGGTTGCTAGAGGGGAGGGACAATTGTCCAGCTCATCAGAGAAGTGATGTCATTGCAAGGGGGAAGGGAAATTTATGTTTTTGATTAAAAATTACAAGGAATTAAAAAAAAAATGCATAGATAATTACTTTATAATAAACACTTCAATATTCCATAAAAAAACAAGAATTATCTATTTTAATTTCATGGTGATTTCAAGCAGTTTAAAGCTCCATGCATATGGCCAACTTATATATCAAAATACAAAAAGACAAAAACTACCTGTCCTTGCAGTCACAGTGGCAGCAGGTCCTTCCCGTGAGTTAAAAAGGGCTGAGACTAATATTTGGTAGGCTGCACCTTCCTGGAGTCTATCAATGGCATATGAAGCCACATCAGTGGGTACAATCTCAGAGTCTTCCACTCCTACAATATAAAAAGGAAAAAAAATAATTAATTTACACATAAATGTATTGTACTAAAGTTAATGTTGTCCATACCGTCACTTCGCCGCCAGGTGATTTTATAGCCTGTTGCTCGATTCACAGGAGTCCAGGTTATTACTATCCTTGCAGATGTTACTTCAATGACTCGTAGCCCTGTAACTATTCCAGTAGAACTACTGGTTCTTGTAGACACAGAGACCACTTCTCCAGTCTGCCCATCAATCACTGGGGCAACACCCACAACAACAGAATCATCTGGCTGCAGCCCATCTATAGTGTGGGTAGTAATATCGCCACCTAGGACACGGGATTGCTCTGCAGCTAAAACAGGAAGAGAGAGCAGCTGACAGATTAAAACCAACATTAAGTTATGTGATATCAAAAGACAGAAAACCCAAATCATTCATTAACAGGTCTACATACTGTTGCTTTGTCTCCAGGTAACCCGGTAGCCTGTCGCCCCAGAAACACCAGTCCAAGCAATCCTGACTCGTCGACTGTTGCTTCCAACTACCCGCAAGTTGGTCACCCGCAGTGGCAGTTCTGTTTAACATTCAGTTTCTAGCAGTTATTTTCTGACATAATATATCCACATTATGTTACTCTACAGAGTATCTTTAGTAGCATCTATTTTTATAGGAACCTGATATACTGACAACTTAAAAAACACCTCACTTGCACATCAGAAAAAGTATGAATGCACACACCTGTTTTGATGTACACTATTGCTGGTTCCCCTTCATCGGATCCAATTAGTGCCTTTACACTGACAGCATAGCGTGCACCATCTTCGAGGTCCCCTAGGTCAAAGTTGGTCTGATTCCCAGGAACTCTTCTGTTCACCTCTGCATTTGCTGTAAAAGACGGGCAAACCAATTCAAATCATTGTAGCGGCACATTTCATGAATAAAAATCTCATGAAAGTATATATATCACAAAGCAATACTTTAATGCTATACTGTCGTACTGTATTTGTATTGAAAGGAAATAATATTCTCACATTCTGTATTAAGAATGATGATGTTGTATTGCATTGCCCCAGCGACTCCTGTCCATCCTAATCGTATAATGTTTCCGAGTGAATCCAGCACCCTCAGGTTCGTGACAGGACCAACTGGCTGCTCTACTAAACACAACCCATGTATCAACATATAAACATGAAAGGTATGCAAGATAAAAACAAAAACATCGACCATCAGGTTTACACAAATTTGTTTAATGCAGCTTAAGTGCTGATTTGGGACTATAAAAAATACCTGAAAATTATTCAAAAAATACTGTAATAATACTGTGAGTAATGCAAAGAAAAGCTGTATTCAATTAAATATTTTTCTCTAGTGGTCTCCCCAGTGTCTTTTTAACTGCAATATTGAACTTCAAAACACTATCATGTTGTATTCCATCAGATCATTTTTCTGACCTGTTGATTTGGTTGAAAAGAAAGTAGCTTCCTCTCGCCCCTCGTAGAGTGTGTATAGAGTTATGATGTATTCTGTGTTCGGCTGCAGACTTCTGAGCTCATAGTTGGTGGAACTTTGTGGGAACTCTTGCTTCTGAACTCTGCCTCCTGCGGTCAGCAGGATCACATAAAGATCATAAAAAAGTATCACATAACAATTGTTCTACAGTCATACTGTACATAGTCACTTTTAGTTTTGTTTTGTAGTGTGCAAAGTTTCAGTTTCAGTTCATTATTCATGTAAATTAATTTTTTTGCATGCAGATTGTACATACTGGATAAAATTGTATTGCAAACACCACCTTAACTGTTCAGGCTGATCGGCTTATCTTTTACATGTAACATTGCAACTATTGGGTTCCAAGTAAATTTCCATAAATCCATCCAACTAATGCTTGTGGATATTTTTAGAGTCATTTACTGTGTCATGGCAGAAAATGATCTGAATACAATGTTGTATTGTAAGAAATTACTGTTAATTTTTTTTAAATCCTGGCAATTTTTACAGTGTGTTTGTATGTTTTACTAAGCAGTTTCATACTCTCTCCAGCTTTCCATTCAAGTCGGTAGCCTCTGGCAGCCTGTATGAGGTTCCAGTTTAATCTGATGCTGGTGGGTCCTGTAGTCGTGGCTCTTAGGACCTGTTGCTCTGAGCGCTCTGAAAGCCAAATGCATTAAACATCTTTTAGCTTCATCTCTCCTCCTGTCCCATAAAATACTAAAACAATGACTTCCATCTTTCTGAACTTTATGTCCTATTATATTTATAGACAGTTACTGCCTCCTTCCTCTTAGTCTCTTGCGCTAACATGTATGCGCATATACAAACACCCTCACGCATTTGATTGCTGCAGTCTGTGAGTCATAAGATAAAAAACAGTTCTTCTGTTCTGATCTAGCAGACAGTGAGTCAATGGAAAGATTGAAAGCAAACACCTCAATGTCTGTGTATGATAAATGTGCGCAAGATGGAAAAAGAGCCACACATCTTGTTTCCTGTTATGCGGTCTTAAATTTTCTTCTTAACTCAAGACCATCTGCACATCGTTTACTGAATACACAACTCTCCAAATGAATGCTCTACACACTAGCTGGACATTTTATGCATTTATTTTATTTAGTAGTTTATTTTAGAAATATTGCCAAACTACCTCTTGCACAAATCATTTCCAAATCAGCACATCCTTTTTAAAAATGTTCTCCGCTCTGATGTACCATTTACTGTAGATGTGTCTGCATGTGTATCTGTGTACCTATCCTAAAACGTGCAGTGGCTGCTGGTCCTTCAGCTTCTCCGTTGTACAGGGCGATGACTGTAACAATGTACTCCGTGTCTGGTCTTACATTCCCCAGAGTGTGAGATTCACTATCACCTCCCAGTTCTATGGTCTCCACATCACTTCCTGAAAGAGACACAGACAAAGAGACTCTTTGCAGAAAACAGGAATCTGATAAAAGCAAAATGTGAAATCATATCTAACCTAAAGCACTCATAGACATCCTCATTGGGTGATACATCACTTTATCACCTTGTAGGAAACATTTTATTAAAAATAGCCTCTTCAAAAATGTGCTGACCTGTGAAAGGGCCCCAAACGACTCTACATCCTCTGGCCCCTGTCACTCCTGTCCAGCGGACTCGAACACTACTGCTTGAGATAGTCTCAACTGAGAGCTGCTGCACTCCCTCTAAACGCACTGCAAACACAGGCACATACACAGACAGAGCTTTATATATTAGCATGAACACTTTAGTGATGCAGGAGGAGGAAACAGTGTGTGATTGCGTCTGTGTGTTTTCATATACACTACCTTTTAAAATATGGGGTCGGTAAGATTGAATGTTTTTGAAAGAAGTCTCCAATACTCCCCAAAAATGCATTTATTTGATCAAAATACAGTAATATTGTGAAATATTATTACAATTTTAAATAACCTTTTTCTATTTTAATATATCTAAAAATGTAATTTATTTCTGTGATGACAAAGCTGAATTTTCAGCAGCCATTACTCCAGTCCTCAGTGTCACATGTTTCAGTGTCAATTAATATTTTGTGGAAACAACAGCATTTATTTGAAAAAGTAAAGTTTTGTAACATTATGAATGTCTGTCACTTTTGATCAATTTAATTCATCTTTTGTGAATAAAAGTATTAATTTCTTTAAAACAAACAAACAAAAAAATTCTTACTAACTCCAAAGTTTTGAACCATAGTATATAAGGACTCACATGTGCGGGCAGTCAGGGTAGCTGGTGAGGCGCTGTTACGGGGAAATAGTGGGTACAAGTTGATCACATATTCTGTGTCTGACTTAAGACCGACCAAAGTCAGAGAAGTAGACTCTGCCCCCACAGACTGTTCCAGCACCTGTGCAGCAGGCTGACCTGTTAACCAATCAATCAGGAAAATCAATTAGCATAAGTTATGAATTATGCTATGCACAAAAAATGACTAACAATGTTTTCAACTATAGCTTGCAGTGTGGAAAGACTATAAGTCTGTTGTGCAAAGTTTAAGCATGCTGGTGCTTTCATGTAATATCAGAAATATGAAAAAATAGGCTATGTTTTGGTCAAATTCAAACTCAGGAGTTATCCGGTTTAAATCAGTCAGACAAATCCTTCACCGAATAAACTCGCTGAACTCATCCATCAGCATGGCTACTTATTTAGGTCATGACTCACTTACTAAGCTGCAAGCTCAACATCAATGTATCATTAACATTAATTCAATGGACCATTTTCAGAGACTGTGATGATACATTTTTCAATTATTTTTTATATTTTTAAGATTTTCATTTTTTATTTAATGTACATTAATAATTTGTATTATACGACCTTGGCATTAAATAAATAAATAAGTAAATAAATAAACACTAGTTAACACTGCTGCATAAGTGTTTCCAATACTGATGGACTGTCAAAGGTCAATAGTTTAAAAATCCTCAAAAACTGAAAGAAGGACATTAAATGACATTTTTCCCATGTATTTTGTTCTCTTCCAAAACAGTAAATGTGCCCACTTGTGTAAAAACATTTTTTTTTTAAAGAGTTCAAAAAAGAGAAAAGAAGAAGAAACCCAACTTCAACATTTATAATAATAAACACAAACAACGGATATCAAGTGCTACAAAGATTCAATAACAGTACTCCACAACAGCTACTTCACTCAGCAGTCCCAGAATAACTGGCTGCTCCACTGGTTGAGAATTTATACACATAGGTATAATTTTTTTTTTCAAAAGTCGCATAACATGAAAAAATAAAAGAAAATAAGTAGCAGCATTTCCTCAAATACATCTATATAAATAACAACTAATCATACTAACTTTGAATGCAATATTTAAATGCAATTTACAAATCTAATACCATTAAATATGAAGTATCTGTATAATATGTGTTCTTTTATCAATTTTCAGGGCTTTTTTAATTGTTCTATGGAGGGCTTGGCTAAACAGTACAATTAGAGACTTTAACTACTTCTTTTCCTTAATTATACAAATGTCTCATTAAAAATGTCTACAAATATATAAAACATTCGAAATCAGGTAAAAAAGGTGGCAAACCATTGAAACATTTCGAAACAGTTATGACATAACGAATTGTGTCATTTACTGAAATCACATGAATTTATCAGTTTGACACATGCTCTGAATCACTGGTTTGAAACAAATGATTTGAAACAAAGGATTCAAAGCTCGATCAGTAGATGCATTGAAAGCATCTATCACTAGCCGCCACCATGTATGCCAATCCAAGTGAAAGTTCTCAGGTAGCCAGTCTGAGACACAACAGTTTAGTCGTGTGTGTGTGTGTGTGTGTGTGTGTGTGTGTGTGTGTTTGTGTGGGCGACTAACAGCTCTCCACCTCGCTGACACATCAAGATAAATAAAGAGTTTTTAAAACCAAGTATGTGTTCATGTCAATGCATGTTACTTGCCTTAATGCATTATCCCTTTATCTGTGTACCTTTTCATAGCTTTTCATTAGCAACAAATGCATTTAGTCTCTGATTTCATTTTAAAATGTTTTGGTACATCTCCAGATTGATAAAACCTTTTTTGGTTCCAAGCATGGAAAAACATGGTTTGGGGTTTTGGTACAGTGGTAGCAGTTTTAGTGGTCCTGATTGAAATAAAGTTCAGTGGAGACCATTATGCTATACTTTGTGTAATCCAATGCTGTTGTTATTGTAAACTAAAACTAAAACTATGAAAATAAGTTTGAGTAATTGAAATTAAAGCTATATAAAATATATATTTTTTTTAATTAAAAAGCCAAAGCACATAATTAGCAAAAACACATTTATAAATACTATGATAGTAAATAAGTAATACTAAATTAACATTAAAAAACGTTTCCGTAGCCCTTAAAATATAGAAAAATGTTTCCATACAAAATAGTTAATAAATATATAGAGTTAAATGAACAAACACTTGAGGAGCAATAGTCTCCTTCTTCATCTAAGTAATTCAGATAACATAATCACTCTCATCTGTCTCAAATTCTACCAATATTTGTAATTAACTGAAGCCAAAGTTTACATTTTCATTTAACTAATTTAGCAGATGCTTTTATCCAAAGCAACTTACTAATCAAAAACATAAGCAATTTGTCACAGAGCCAACAATATTTATAGTATACAATGCCAGGTTTATTAAGCGGCTAGATTAAGAACAGAAGATAATGTTTTTGAGGTTTTATCCCATTCACCCATTTATCCCATTCCCCGTTTAGTCTGCAAAAAAGCAACAGTCATTTATGATGAACATTCTTCTCACCTGTCGGAGCTCTGCTGTGATTGGCTGACCCAGGCCAGATAGGGGGCTGTACTGAACCACATAGCCACTTACAGGCCCTCCTGCAGTTGTCCATCGAAATCTCAGTGAATTGGTGGTCTCACCTGAAAACTGCAAGTCTGATGGACCACTATAGGCCTCTGATGGAGAAACAGTAACACAAATTAATGATTTGAATTTAGCAGGATCAATTAAAGCATTTAAATATAAATTTTCTAAGTGAAAAGCACAAATTAACAAAACTGGGCGACTAACAGCTCTCCACCTCGCTGACACATCAAGATAAATAAAGAGTTTTTAAAACCAAGTATGTGTTCATGTCAATGCATGTTACTTGCCTTAATGCATTATCCCTTTATCTGTGTACCTTTTCATAGCTTTTCATTAGCAACAAATGCATTTAGTCTCTGATTTCATTTTAAAATGTTTTGGTACATCTCCAGATTGATAAAACCTTTTTTGGTTCCAAGCATGGAAAAACATGGTTTGGGGTTTTGGTACAGTGGTAGCAGTTTTAGTGGTCCTGATTGAAATAAAGTTCAGTGGAGACCATTATGCTATACTTTGTGTAATCCAATGCTGTTGTTATTGTAAACTAAAACTAAAACTATGAAAATAAGTTTGAGTAATTGAAATTAAAGCTATATAAAATATATATTTTTTTTAATTAAAAAGCCAAAGCACATAATTAGCAAAAACACATTTATAAATACTATGATAGTAAATAAGTAATACTAAATTAACATTAAAAAACGTTTCCGTAGCCCTTAAAATATAGAAAAATGTTTCCATACAAAATAGTTAATAAATATATAGAGTTAAATGAACAAACACTTGAGGAGCAATAGTCTCCTTCTTCATCTAAGTAATTCAGATAACATAATCACTCTCATCTGTCTCAAATTCTACCAATATTTGTAATTAACTGAAGCCAAAGTTTACATTTTCATTTAACTAATTTAGCAGATGCTTTTATCCAAAGCAACTTACTAATCAAAAACATAAGCAATTTGTCACAGAGCCAACAATATTTATAGTATACAATGCCAGGTTTATTAAGCGGCTAGATTAAGAACAGAAGATAATGTTTTTGAGGTTTTATCCCATTCACCCATTTATCACATTCCCCGTTTAGTCTGCAAAAAAGCAACAGTCATTTATGATGAACATTCTTCTCACCTGTCGGAGCTCTGCTGTGATTGGCTGACCCAGGCCAGATAGGGGGCTGTACTGAACCACATAGCCACTTACAGGCCCTCCTGCAGTTGTCCATCGAAATCTCAGTGAATTGGTGGTCTCACCTGAAAACTGCAAGTCTGATGGACCACTATAGGCCTCTGATGGAGAAACAGTAACACAAATTAATGATTTGAATTTAGCAGGATCAATTAAAGCATTTAAATATAAATTTTCTAAGTGAAAAGCACAAATTAACAAAACTTCAAATAATTATATTCTTGAATTTAATTGCATTATGTGTCTACTGTATGTCCGGCTTACCATTACTTGTGTAGGAGCCTCCACTTGTTGTACACACACGTCTAGACACTAGGGGCAGCAAAGAGCTGAGAGCTTTGAAGTTCCCAATCTGAGAGGTGAATTCATTTTGAGGAGGAGAGGCAATCAGTGGCGGGCCGTGCATTTTACACCTAGGCCTTCAGTGGCGTCCTACATGAATTAATCCATCTCTTCATACCATCATAATGATGCCACGGCTATAGAAACCATAAATATTACACAGTAATGCAGTATAACAGGGCACTACATAACAGACAGGTATCTTATGTAGCGAGAATGAATGCCATTACTAAAGAAAGAAACCCAATTAACAATTGCGCAACACATCATCTGTAGCTGAAGCATTAACCTAACAAAATGACACAAATACAATCCATCCGATGTTCTTACAGACATTTATTCACCCAAACGCATTTATACCTTACAGATAGCATTGGTATAAAACAAATAAGGTGATTACACGTGTTTTAAAGTTGACCTAACAATTTAATGTTCTCTTACTGCTTTATTTCGTCGTCACGAGTCTCCCCGCCGGTCTGCCAGCGCACTGCGGGAGGAAAATACTGGTTAGCACAGCTTTACTAGGAAAGTGAGCAAGTAACATTAAAATAATTCATACAAGACGATGAAGAAAAGTGTATACATGTGTTTTAACGTACCGATCTGTGACTCTCATCTCCCCGCTGGTCTGCCTCGGAGGAAAAGACCGGTTAATACAGCTCCACTCGGGAAACTGAGATATTCTTACGGAAACTTAAACCTGGCTTTATATCGCGCAAATAACAGCAGCATACAACGCATCAAGCGATAAAAGAGTCAAAAATGAAAATTAACCTACCATACTCTAGTGGTTTTTCATCTTCACGAGTCTTTCACAGAGCCGGTGCCGAGGAGGTGTGTGGTTGTTTTTCGCAGTCATTTAGATTTAGGACTACTGTTTTTATAAATATAGTAGGCAAATATTTTTTCAAAATGCACTGAAAATCTAAACCTGAGAAACAGTAATAAAAGTTTTACTAAGTTTTAATAAAATGATTTACAGTGATGCTGTTTGCTAGCTAGTATGCTGACCATCCAATCAAAGGACGAGAAAATGCTGACGTTATCATTAGCCAGCTAGATGGCCCTGGTACTGCCAACTCGAAGTCTGATTGGTTAAAGCAACGGTTTCATTGCCATTCATTTAAGCTAACAGACGCCTGCGCTGTTGATTCTGAAGGCCTTAAGGCAGATTTCTTTGACCCTGGCAACACGATTGCTGAAATATGATTGGATAAAAGCTCTAATATAAACATACACTGCTGGAAGCAGTGCAACCAAGAGAAAAGCTATGAACTGGAGAATAGACTATTGGAAATAATTTAAAACACATTCATGGAAAAATATATTAAACTAAATCAGTGATTCTGATAGTGTTTAGGCCAGCAGAGAAGGCTTTGCTGGCCCTGACGGCCCACCACTGAGATATATATATATATATATATATGACAAATGACAA
>NW_015637021.1:313747-320844 GCF_001515625.1 Sinocyclocheilus rhinocerous
TGAAGCATTAACCTAACAAAATGACACAAATATAGTCCACCCGATGTTCTTACAAACATTTATTAACTGAAACGTATTTATACCTTACAAATAACATTGGCATAAAACAAATAAGGAGATTACATGTGTTTTAAAGTTGACCGAACAATTTAACCTACTCATACGGCTTTTCTTCTTCACGAGTCTGCCAGCGCGCTGTGGGAGGAAAATACTAGTTAGCACAGATTTACTGGGAAAGTGAGCATGTAACATTAAAATAATTCATACAAGAGGATGAAGAAAAGTGTATACATGTGTTTTAACGTATACCTGCCAATTTAATGTACCCCAGGACTCCTCTTCCTGAAAGTAAATTCTACCGAGGGGAACCCTAACCCCCCCCCATCTACCAAGATGGATTTCTACCAAGGAGGACCGTCCACCACCCGCTCCCCAGAATGCGATTTCTACCATGGGGGACCCGAGTTAACGCGGGGCCCAGAAACTTTTGTGGTGCCCCTGGCTAGATGACCTTGATTATAGACTACATTTTCCCACACTGATAATTCTGAAGGCCTCAATGCAGATTTCTTTGACCCTGGCAACACGATTGCTGAAATATGATTGGATAAAAGCTCTAATATAAACATACACTGCTGGAAGCAGTGCAACCAAGAGAAAAGCTATGAAATGAAGAGAATAGACTATTGGAAATAATTTAATACACATTCATGGAAAAATATATTAAAACTAAATCAGTGATTCTGATAGTGTTTAGGCCAGCAGAGAAGGCTTTGCTGGCCCTGACGGCCCACCACTGGAGGCAATGAGATTCAGCTCAGTTGGATCTGCACTCTTAATGCCTGAGAAATGCCAAGAGAGAAAAAAAGCAACCATACAAATTTTTAATCTTTTTTAATTTCATTTTTAATCTGTCCATACTGAATTCACAGCTCACAGATGCACTGAAGTTTGCATAAAAAAACTTACAAAGGTGGCTAAATACTCTACATAACACATTCCTTACCCACTGCAAATACTTTGACTCCGAGGCTACGTAGTTTTTGAGATTTACCATCAGTAATGAGAATAGCGATCTGAAACAATGAAAGACAGTCTGACAAGTCAATAAAATAAAACTAAGTATGCTATACTTAAGTATTTATTATACACCGAATGAATGAACAGTTTGGGGTCAGTAGGATTTTTTTTTTTTATGTTTCTGAATGTAGTCTCTTATATTCACCCAGGCTGCATTTATTTGATTAAAATACAGTAAAAACACTCATATTGTGAAATATTATTACAATTCAAAATAACTGTTTTCTATTTTAATATATTTTAAAATGTAATTTATTCCTGTGGTGACTTTTCAGCAGTCATTACTCCAGTCTTCAGTGTCACATGATCTTTTAGAAATCATTCTAATATGCTAATTTGGTATTCAAAAAACATTTCTTCTTGTTATCAATTATGAAAATAGTTCTGTTGCCTAATATTTCTGTGTAAACTGTGAAACAATTTAATCAGGATTCTTTGATGAATAGAAAAAATCAAAAGAATAGCATTTTGTTTTTGAAAATTTCAATATTTTATTATGTTTTTACTGTCATATTTGATCAATTTAATTTAATGATCAATTCAAAACGTTTTGAACAGTAGCGTACATAAGTGTGCAAATGCTAAGTAAGTGCTTGTGTTGCATAATTCAAGACAAACAATGTGTTGTAATATCCAGCTCACCTTGGGTACATCTCTGATAGAGGCAGGGCTGAAGAAGTTTATAGTCTGCGATGTATTTGAGGCCAGCCCCAGTCCGCGTGTTTCCACCTTTATAGTTGATATTCTCTATGGCAGTTATGAGCTCAGTTCCATTCAGGTATGTAGTAAATGTAAACTCCACCCTGTGTATCATAAAATACACTATGATCTATAATCAACAAATGTCCCAACACACACATCCATGAACTTTTACTGTACATAACAAATAAAATATGTGCAGCCCCCTCATCAAACACAAAGACACTGTTTACAATAATATGTTCAATATACTCAAAGAATTTGGTGCAGTTAACTGCAAACTCCTCTTCTGCAAAGCTGTTGCAAAAATAGATTACACAAGATTCACAAAAGGGAAACATCACAACTTTTACTTCAAACAACTACAACACAACAATATCAACAACACGACATACTCATCTACTGATTTTAATAGTTTAATAGTTTTTTAATAGAGTTTACACATCGCTATGATGAGCAAGATGCATCAGACTCAATTCACATTTGGAATGCAGGCCTATCAACTTGGACAAGTTTGGCAAATTAAATAATATGACCTTAACTTATTCAGTTTGTTCAACTTAAAAAAATAAGTGCATTTGTATTATCATAACACACTGCATACAATATGAGGTGAAAATGTAAATATAATGTAAAAAATCCCCTCATGGCATGTCCATTCACTCTGCAGCTCTCTTGGCAATGCCCCCAAGCATCTATTTTTTATGTAGGTAATAGACATGCAAGTACAGCTCCTATACTTGAATGGGGAAAGACTATCTTCTAAACTGGTTATCAAGATTACACTTCAGCAATACATTTCAAATAAATCAATAAAATAAATAAAAAATAAATCAGTAAAAATAAAATACAATACAAATATAAATAATTCCTTTTTTATAATTTCTCTGGTAAACATGACTTAAGTACACAGCACATCAAGTATACAAGCACATAGAGTTTTAAGACCTGGCAGTATCGCTGTACTGTATGGTTCCAAAACGGATGCCACTGGGACCTACCGGTCTGGCAAAGGGTTTGACAATCTCTGCCATGAAATTCTTGACCAACACAAAATTAGCCCGGCCAATACTGGATGATCCATCCACCAGGAACACAATGTCTGCTGCAACAACATTATTGCACTGGCCTGTCAACAGAAAAAAAAACAGTTAATACTGACACAAAGACATAAATATGCAAAACTGTGACCTTTCCACTGTAAAAGAGATATATTTACAACTATTTAGAGTAGAAGTCTTTTAAGCCTGGATATGTGGGTTTTCATTATTACAAATACAAAATGCTTTCATCAGTGCAGCCAAAATTAGACTAGCGTTAACAAAAATGGGTCAAGCAGTCACTAACAGTAATAAATATGCATTTAGAAAAAATATACAGTGCCGATACTGTTTATTTTCTTCTAAATGCATATTCTTCTTTTTTATTTTGCACATAAACATTTTCTTCTTTGTATCTAAAATGCACAACCATAAAGGCTAGACAAAACATTTCACTGTGTACCATTGTGTATGTGACAAATACAACTGTGAACTTGAACTTCAGTTTTTCGCATAAACATTCACATCTGTGGCCTATTCAATTCATGTATTCAGTGAAGGATTAGGAAAGGATCAGGGTGAGAAGACACACAGGAAATGACCATCACCACCCAGACTGCAAAGCCACTTCAAGCAAACAAAACATCTGGGCCCATTTATTCAGCAGCTGGTGTGCCATCTCTACTTCACACAGTTCAGTATACTGCCAGTCATCAGATCTATGGCTGTGTGTGACTCACTGGCTACATTAATTAATGCCCTTAAGGTAGCAAACTAATTAACCTGCTGTGTTTGATTTGATCACTGCATTTTGATAGGGCATGATGGAAAATAGCCAGAATGAGAACTGCATGTTTTTTTTTTATCTGTATTGGATTTATCCGTATTGATTGATATGACATACTGCATGCCAATCTAGGTGTGTGTTAGTGGATAAAAATGCATGAAATATAATTATAATAGTTATAAAAATTAATTAAAATAAGTGAAAGTATTATTTGAAAAAAGTAACTAATAATTGTTATTTTGAATGCTAGAGTACTTTGAAAAACAGACTTTTTTCTTTAGCAAATTTTGAAATGATTAATAAACATTCTCTTTCATACTGTACTGTTAGAATGCTGACAATTGCTTTTTTTTAGTGTGTTTTATTTTTATTAAATTTTTAAAAATAGTATACATTTTTAATATCTGCCATTTTTCGGTTGTTGGCCATAACATGAAAATAAATCAACAGCTTATCAGTAACAGTTACAATTAAATAATAATGTTAAAATATTATTTAATAATAAAAATAATGATAATAATGTGCTGATCTATGTGTGTTCAAGGAAAAAAATTAATAAAATATATTATTTTAAGCCATGTGACTAATGCTACTTTGTTTTTTCATTCAAACTTTTTTCAGACTTTTTTCTTTAGCAAATTTTGAAATTATTAATAAACCTTTTTTTCCATATAGTACCATTATAATGTTGACTAGGGCTGGGCGATATGGCAAAAAAAATATCACAATAAAATTTTTCATATCAGTTGATATCGATAAATTTCACGATAAATGTCAAATCTTTATTTCTTTAAAAGCAGATTTCTTCTCCTGAGTGAAAGCTGTAAAAACCAGAGAGTTAATTGGTTTTAAACTACTCTTTTTTTTGTCAGAACATGACAAACACTTGCCAAACAGGTGAGCATTTCATAAATCTGAGGTACAATATTCAAAATATTTATAATAATAATAATAAAAAATTCTACATCAAAATATGCATGAGTAAACTTTTCCAGTCATTTTTCCTTAACAAAATATCATAATAGAGAAATTAATTTCTTAGTTTCTGCATGTTCTAACAGGTGATATTGTTTCAAATCATGAAACATTTTTGTGTTCCCTGACTTTAGGTACAATGCAGATGTAAATTTTTGTTCATTAACAAAAGAATTCTAAAATAAAATTAATGCTAAAACATAATAAAATAATATTTATGATGTTGAAGATTAACTTATAATATTAAAGATTAACTATTATATTGTGACTTTCTTACATGCCTCAAACTAGTTTACAGATGTCTTCAGTTTCATCAAAGAAGGAATATTCAGTGAACTTATATTGCAATATTAAATATGCTAAATGAGAACTGCACATGCTGCAGATAAAGTTAATATAGCTCCACTATACATGTTCATTTGAATGGCACTTCCTGAAATAGTACATGAATCTTTATCTTGAGCTGTAGACTGTGATGGGAGAAACAGCAACACAGCAAACAGCAGAGTCCACTGCAGCAAACACCCCATTTTCAAATCCTACACATAATGACACACAACAATAGAAAAATGTGTGTAAAAATGGTCATCTAAACCAAAAATCAATTATTCTGTTAGTACTGTTTCTGCAGTTTTCAGCTTAAGTAGCAGTAACATAATGTTCCTCCTCTAGGTGAACTGAGTGCCCAGATACCATGAATATCTGGCAGAAGCTCAAAGACAAGAAACTAAGAGATGCAAGGTGGGGCTTGCACCATCACCACCACATAAAGTAAAGAGCGGAGACTCAGAAGAAGATGAGCTTGTGCAAGTTTGAAAAGCAGCATAATAGGCAATTTTTAATACCACAGTGTAGAATGCATTATTAAAATTTTTTAGAAGAACATTCCTATTATATTGCTATTATGATTACAGAGGTTACAGACTGTTATTGCTCAAAATAATATGCTATTGTATGATTCAGAGCCATAACAGAGATAAAGCATGTGCATGCTTATACACAAGCTCCTGCTTGCACTGGTGCTGAAACTCAGAGCCCATTCTCATTCAGCAGATCTGCTCACACATTACAGATACTGTCTAAAGCCGGGCTCACACTGTGCGATTTTTTAAAAGTCCTTTAGGATTGTACTTGTCAGACTGTACGAACATGATGATCATGTCACACTGTGGGCTCTCAGTTGTCAGTAATGTCAGACTGTACGATAGGTCAGACTGTACGAACATGATGATCATGTCACACTGTGGGATCTCAGGTGTCATTAATGTCAGATTGTACGACAGTCAAGACTCGTTTAAAACGGGTGCGCGCAAGAAAACTTGTCTGGAGTTTTACCTTATCAACCCATACACGTTCGGTGACGGCGAGCTGCATTGCACGCGGGGCTGTAATGTTAACTATCATTAAAAGTATATGAATGGCGGCAATACCGGTGTATTTATGAAGAATAGTGTAAGCAGCACTACACACCCACATGAAAACAGCAGCGCAACCGGTGTTTATCATAGCAAAGGCAACGTATCATATGAATTCCGTGAGTGGAGGACGAGAGCGCCAGAGTTTATGCGGTTAGAAGAAATCGTCTCAGGTTACTTATGTAACCATGGTTCCCTGAGTAGGGAACGAGACACTGCGTCCTCTAGGGGTCGCTATGGGGAACGCCTCGTCGTGACCCGTGTCTGAAGCATACATTGAAAAAACACCAACTCGTTGGCCGGCGACAGCCATGACGTCACTACAAGTGCGACTATAGCATAAAAAGGCGCCGGGAGCACACACCATTCACTTCTTCGTCTGAAGCTTGCGTCCGCAGCATGGCAAAGCAATAGTTTACCTTGGCTGAGGGAGCACAAACCCAGCTCTCAACGAGAGGGGGCTCGACCTGCAGCATGATTTTAAAATCAGAAGGGTAAGCATACTGCAAGCTAGCCAAACACTCATTGTTTGGCGCGCATCAGGGAGGCGCATCATCATCAGGGAGGCAGAGGAAGGGCCTAATTCACCTGATGCTGCTGGTTCCAGGCGCTCTGGAGAAACAGAGAACTCAACTTCTCAAGTGAGAGGAGAACTCCGAATTCAGAGGAAATAACGTTGCTCATTCCAGGTAACCCTTTGATAAAGGGGAGCACTGCTCAATACTACCACGAGGACAGCCCATGGAGCAAGGAATCCAACTCCTCAGAGAGGATTAACGCTCGAAAGAAAACACCATACTCACAATAACCCTCAATGGTGAGGGGAGCGATGCTTCCAGAATGTGTCGACAGAGACACACTAGTTGAGTGGAGCCCAAGGTACCGGGGTCTAAACCAACTCAGAGAAAGGGAACGAGATCAAAAATGCGTAACCCTTACCATACAGGATTTTAGAAAAGTGGGCAAAGCATAACGTGCACACTTACCACTTATGTGGATTTTAGAAAAGTGGGCAAAGCATAACGTGCACACTTACCACTTATGTGGATTTGTAGAAAAGTGCACACTTACCACTTATGTGGATTTGTAGAAAAGTGCACA
>NW_015637021.1:321092-325394 GCF_001515625.1 Sinocyclocheilus rhinocerous
TTACTGTCTGGACATATATCGACGAGTGAAATAAGCACTGCAAGTCGAGCATCCGGTTTCTGAACCCAGCAGAGGGGGTGTCCATCGAGGACCTACCCTAGAAAGGGACAGAAACACACAGGTCCCGGGAAACACTGCAAAGAAACTAGCAGAAGGTTTATACACACAACCACCAGCTCATTAGATGCACACATATATATATTTATATATACATATATTTAGACATGGATCGTACTCACCCACCACGGTTCCCGCGTCGGAGCTCTGTCCGAAGAAGCCTCTAGACTGGACCATCAGTAAGATGGTCACTATGAAGCCATAGAACCAACCAAACCTAATAGGTCCAGCATAGGAGACTATAATGCAGGAAATTTCCCACCTAACCTAGGTCAGGTGGAGAGATGGTGGTTACAGGGTACAATTTACTTACAATAACAATTTAAAATGTATTAACTTTTACGTATTCACTTTTACATGTATTATTAACTGCATTATATGCATTTTTACTTCATAGAAAAAACTTTATAAATAAATATTTAGTACAATTCTTAAATCGTACCCCACAAGCTACGCCCATGACGAAACCCCGTCGTATTCTGCTTAAGTTGAACTCGAAGGAAATGAAGTGAAGCCCTGGTCATATTTATGCTCTATTATGCAGTGTAAGCTGTTTGCCTAGGGAGACCAAACTAGCAGCTTATAAAATCTCGAAATCAACCCTTCGCAAGCATGTAGAGGTAAGCTAAATACTTGCATCGTTGCATTAGTGGTTAAAATGAAGCTGACAGTTTAGCAAAAGGTTTTGTACAAATTAGCCAAAAAGACAGTGGTGCAGGGTATGCGATATATATCATCTGTGATAATATCGTAATTGTTGTTTTAGCGATTTGACATTATCAGTATTTTGCCAAAAACCAAACAAAACAGTGTTTTGTGTCGTGAAGTCTAGTAGATAGACTAACGTTAGTGCGCACGCATTTAGAGTGCGTTCTTTCACTGCGTGATTCAGTCTGTTAAAATGCATTTAGAATGATCACAAAATTGAAGATATAGGGGCAGAAAATGTATATATTTATATCATTTCGTATAGTAAATCAATATCACACAAAGAGTGCCATTTTTTCCTCCAAAAATCTGCATGATTACATATAGATTTATTTTTTACAACAGTTCAATAAACAAGAAGTTAATTAAGAGACTGCGTTTTAGACACCATATTGCCTGTTTTTGCTCTATTTCGACAACAAAAATAATTTCAAACACAGCCACCATATCACAGTTTTGCGTCTCTGAGCAAAGACAGTGTTTCGTTCCTGAATGAATCAACTGTTTGAATGATTCGGTTCAATCGCAATGACTCACTTATTAACAGTGACTTGCTGACACCTACTGGCGGTTTTAATTTCACATTTAAAGTATCTTTTGATTTTTTTTGTTATTTATTTATTTATTTTTTCAAATGAGTATTCAACACTTTATGTCTTATATATCAAAACATTATTTCTGCATTTGTAATTGCAGGTTAAATGCATTCATGTCCTGCATTAAACAGTGTGTAAATACATCTTAATGCCACTTCAGTTGAAGCTTCTGTGTTTCCACTGCATTGCAAAGATTAATTTTGTTGATAGTACTGATTTAATTTGCCTGGTAACAGACCAAATGTCTTATTATTCTAAATAACTGATTCCTTTAATTAAAAACAACTAGTTTTAGATCTATAGGCCTATCCCTGGGGTGTCAAACTCAGTTCCCGGAGGGCCGCAGCCCTGCAGAGTTTAGGTCCAACCCTACTCCAACACACATACCATGTAGTTTTCAAATAAGCCTAAATGATTAGATTAGCTGGATCAGATGTGTTTAATTAGGGTTATATCTAAACTGTGCAGGGCTGTGGCCCTCCAGGAACTGAAATTGACACCCGTGGCCTATCCCATTTTTGCTTCCCTCCCACTGTTAAAATGTAACTAAGTAATTTTTACTCTTACTTGAGTAGATTTTTAGACATTTGAGTTAGAACTGCCAGATTGTCTACATCAGCCTCTCCCTTCCTCCATGTACACACTGTGCAATCCGTCGCTCTTGCTGTTACACCTGTGGTTGCACAGAATTTTTTAAGGCAGTGTCATTGCACACCTGGGGTCAAGAAAGCATTGCAATGGAGCCATAATTCAATGCAATACTTTTATTATTACGTGCAATAGCATATGTTTAATTTTTTGTATTTGAACCCAGTTCAGTCCTGACTTTTTCAAACAATAAAAAAGGCTATTCAGTGTGGCTAAACATAAAAGACTGAGGAATTAGAGACATTCTTGAGCTCTATAAAGTGGATACTGGGAGAAGAAACAACAGCATCAACTGCTTGCAGACTACTACACCACAAACACCAAATATATCAACTAAAATGTCAATTGTCACCGTTAACTCATCCTGTCACGCTGGAAATGCAATTCAATTAGACTAATACGTTTCTGACTGATGTTTTTTATGGTATCCAACCATGTATAATCATCTGTAGTACAAAAAAAACTTTATTCTCTATTCTTTTGAAGAGGTTGAAGTCAAATGATTATTTACAAAACGTTAAGCTTCCTGAAGCCTCCTTACTGAAAATGGGAAACTTGTAGTATAGCGAGTAAAAACATATCCTTAAGGGATATAACCGAAAAATGAAAAGACTGTCATCATTTACCCACACACTTATATCATTATAAGCATATGCATTTATTTCTTATGCAGAAATTTACCTCATAACACCACCTAACGCCCAAGCAGAGGCATTACCGGTGTAGTCGGCTTGAACATGGATTCCGCAATGCTGCTGACAACTAGTTAGTCTATGATTTAATGTTCTTTTTTTAGTTGAGCAACCCCTTTTGGCATTTACATGCATGTGAGCTATTTAATGTTATAGAGCTGAATTTCTATGTCTGAAGTGAACAGCACTTGCTATTTTGACACCCACCATACACACAAGTTTACTCAAACGTTTAATCATTCTAGAATACAGATTCAGAATGATAATGTTTTATACATGGTACCCATTTTTGACATTGTCATGTTGGCCAATTTTGTTTATTTTTAACAAGAGATTTCTTGTGTGTGTTATCCTAATTTCTCCCTCTAAATTGATGCTTCATGTGTGAGCCAAAACCTTCATGTTTCAAACAGTTTTAGAACAAGGAAAAGTTCATGGCCAGGAGAAGATGTCCCAGAAGGAACAGGAATGAGATTAAAAACATTCCTCCCCCTGACATGACGACTAGAGTTCATCCTCAAAATATTAAATTATGAGAGGTCACTCCTTCAGAACACAAAAGGAAAGTGGCTGTCTGCTGGTCACACTGCCAACTATTTCATTACAGTCTCTCTCCCACACAACAGAACAAAAAAAAAATAGAAAGAAAGAGGACAAAGAAAATAAAAACAAACACATCTTCTTGTTGGGGGGGATTTCAAAAGAAAGAAAGAAAACAAGCAAACCAAAATACAGACTAAATATTTACTGGATTAATTGAGAGAGTGCGTAATTGAGTCTGTGAGTGAAAAATAAAAAAATTAATAAACCATTAGCCAAAATAATTTAAAAAATGATAATGCATGGGGAAGTGCATGCATTGTCATTTATTAATTACTTTCATGAATTTGTGTTTTTTCAGCTACCAGTAAAAATCTACATTTCAATAAACACATTTCATTTTTAAATCTATTCCGATTTTCCCCTAGAATCAGTGTAGAAAATTGTGTAGATCTGCAACACAGGCCATCTATAAATATGAGTATCCAGATACACACAAGGCATTTCCATTCACATGCTTCACTATATGTATTACAGTCTAATCAGGAAACAAAGAAGCTATGGAGACTGACATGCAGATGTTATTGGTTATGTGCCCCAAATGTTGTTCACACATATGTGAAAACATCTTGTGCAACCAAACGTTTTCTACTGTATAGTGAAGCAGTATATTGACATCAAAAGAGCTGCGCAAGTAATCGGCAAACACAGGGACACTTTAAGGTGCTGATTTATAATTGTTCTTGAAATGATTCAAGAAAGTCTTGAAAGTCTTGGCTCAGTAAGAAGAAGAAAATCTTGAACAAAAGTCTACAGAGCATTCCAGCTGTTCTTAAAGGGTTAGTTCACCCAAAAATGAAAATTAGCCCATAAATTACTCACCCTCAAGTCATCCTAGGTGTATATGACTTTCTTCTTTCAGACGAATCCAGTCAGAATTATATAAAAAATTGTCTTTGATCTTTCAGGCTGTTTCATGGCACTCAGCGGGTGTTGCATGC
>NW_015637021.1:328955-343630 GCF_001515625.1 Sinocyclocheilus rhinocerous
TAAAAAGCGCCCATCCATTAAAAAAAAGTGTCTCACACGGCTCCGGGGGGTGAACAAAGGCCTTCTGTAGCGAATCGATGCGTTTTTGTAAGAAAAATATCCATATTCAAAATGTAATAATCACTTTAATGTAGCTTGCCCTCACTGTTGTACAAGGAATCAGTTCCGGGGGAATGACGTATGAGGTCGGCTTGCGCATGCGCCGCTCAGAAGTGACGCACGCGGAAACGCAGCGGAGAGATCAAAACAAAACAATGGTCACTAACTGTCGTTCGGCACGCTGCATTGAGCAACCGCGTTCAGTTTTTAATTGTAGTGTCTGTTCTTTTACTGAACTAAATAATTTTTATTACTATCAAAAATCAAAACAACGGTGGGGGTCGGTGCCGCGGTGGGCAAGTGACATAACCGGTGTTGCGGCTTAACAGCACGTCTATCGCGGCAAGCCTAGTCTGTCACTATAGTCACTCAAGCGAGCAACCCCTCAGCCATGCTTGCATGCTAAGCAGGTGTCCACGGTAACCTAGACACTTCAGCCCTGCCTACTGAGTGTGAGATATCCAAAATGACGAATCACACAAGTTCAACTGAGGTCATGCCCCGTCCCCTCTGCCTGAACAGGCAGTTTGGAAATGTTATGATGCTGATGTAGAAATATTGCTTTTCCACTTTCATCACATAATCAGCCCATCATTTTCTTTTTTCCCCATAGAGCGTTCTCTATAAAAACGCCAACATGTGCACATGTGGTCGAATCATGAACCGGATTTGTGTTGTGATTTCTTTCATCTTGTTTCTGATCTGTACTCTCTCTGCTCTTTTAGTTCCTTGTGACCTGCAGGATTTAACTAACATACACATGTAATGTGAAGTAGCCTAAATGATAATGAGTTTGTAACACAGGACCCAAGGACACCCCAAGCAGTTTTATACAAATAAAATATGTAATTATGCAGCGATTATGTGTTTAAACACGTCTCATGAGCTGAAGTATGTGAAGCATGTTCTGTCAAATAATAAGAATTGTAATATTTTGTAGGATAACAAGCTTGCGTCATGCCAGTGATCAGTAATGTGTATTCAGACCTGCATCACTTTAAATGGCAGACTTTATGATTTTGCACCTGAATTCACTCTAAACTGTAAGGTAAGCTGACATTCCATATAGCTCTCAGAATTACTTCCATAAATCATTATTGCTTCAAACTCAAGCTGTTGTTTTACTGACCTTATAACTGATCTCAAAGCATTGTAGCATTCTATCACTGATTTGAGCATTGAATCACTAGTCCCCAAACTTTTTGACTCCAAGAACCCCACACTGTCCTAAACAATAATCAATCGCCCCATGACTTTTCCAGATTTTTTAAATAAATCACAATTTGTACCCGATACAATATTTATAAACTAGAAACTAAACTAGAAAAATCTAGTTATAATAGAAAAATTATATATAAATATAGGCAAGGCAAGGCAAGTTTATTTATATAGCACATTTCATACACAATGGTAATTCAAAGTGCTTTACATAAAAGAAAAGAAAAAAATAATCACAACAATAAAACAAGGAATTTAAAAACTTTGAAAATTATTAAAAAATTGATTTAAGAGGTTTAAAATTAATTTAAAACAGTTAAGAATAGAAAACAATTATACGTAAAATATAGTGCAATCAGTTCGGACATTGCACAGTGCTCATTCAATAAATGCACAGCTAAACAGATGAGTTTTGAGTCTGCATTTAAATGTGACTAATGTTTTAGCACATCTGATTTCTTCTGGAAGCAGATTCCAACTGCAGGCGGCATAATAACTAAAAGCGGACTACCCTTGTTTTGTGTGAACCCTTGGTATATCTAACCGACTCGATCCTAATGATCTGAGTGGTCTGTTAGGTTTATATTCAGTGAACATATCTGCTATGTATTTAGGTCCTAGGCCATTGAGTGATTTATAAACGAGTAAAAGTACTGCTATGTATTTACTAATGGTCTTCTTGGGAAGGCCGGTGAGGAGACCATTACAATAGTCCACCCTGCTGGTGATAAAGGCATGAATAAGTTTATAGAAAAATATATTCATTATAAAATGCTCATTGAGATTTACAAAGTTTTAAAATGCACTTTTTAAACAAGCTTATTTTAATATTTGTCTTTTTTTATATATATAATTTTAAGTCATCTTTAGGCCCCTTTGGAAATTTACTGAGGCCCAGTGGGCCCCTGCCCTAAAATGATTCAAAATAATTAAAATCTAGCTTAATTAAAAAGGTAACTAGAGAATGACTGCCCTAAAGCGCCTATAGTGCGCTGTATAACTGACAGCGCTCTATAACTGATCCGAAATCAGTCCCAATCAGCGACCCCTACAGCGTTATATTGCTGAATAGAATTCCATCACTGACCCCAGACTCTCTATCACTAATACTGGTGCGCTCCATCAATTCAACACAAACGGACGTATACTTACCGCTCAAAACGGGTCACCGAGGCAAAGCAGTCAACGACGTTTTCTTAGTCATGCATTATCTGACAAATCCCCTTCAATGAGTCTGTATTTGTCCGGAGAATTACTCCAAAAGAATTGTTTTATCAAACTGCTCCTGCGCAATGCGCATGCATCTGCCAACGGACTTTCCCTCCTCAAAACGCTGCAGCCTGCAAAAATCCTCTAATTGACTACGAGAAGAGAAATAAAGTCATATCTCATTGGTTGTGCTGTTTGCTGCAGTGAAAGTAACTGCAGCCCGGACTTGTTCAGACACCCGCAGCTAACTAACGTTAAGTCCATAAGACATTCAATCCCAATTCTATTTTATACCCCTTCCCCTTCCCCTACCCCTCTGCCTACCCCTTCCCCTTGTCCCTTGAAACAGAGTGTCAAGGGGTAGGGGTGAAAATATTCCCCTAAGAATTGGGACACCACTACTATGCCGTCACACGTCATCATACGTCGTCTAGCTCCTACAATACACACACCTATACTGGTGTGCTGGTGTGTGCATTAGAGCCTTTAATTAGCGATCGCGCAGCTCACATATCCAGGAGAAAAGAAACTTGTCAACGCTGCCCCACGACTTTTATTAATAACAGTTTAAATACTGAATCGCTACATTATATTTTTCAGCAACGAGAGGATAAAATCGCTGTTTTTTAAGTAAACTCACACTTAAAAGAGAAACGCACAGACGCGCATACACACATCTTTCATCTCTCTCTCTCTCTCTTTCGAATTGGCAATATTTGAGAAAAGGGTTTAGCGATTTCTAATTATTGGGGGACTAGCCCCCCTCAATGTCTACAGTGGTTATCGCCCTGATCAGACATGAAAATATGTTGTGGCACTATCGTGAAAAAAAAAAGGGCTAAGGGGTAGAATTGGGGAAGGGCCTTACTCTCTTCTCAGGATCGTCTTTCAGAACTGTGCGCGAGCTGCCCGCCTTCTCACAATACAGCCAATCAAATCACGAGTTAGCGGTGCTCGTGCGCTCTATGCTCTTGCCTGTACCTGCACAGGTAAATTGTACGTTCATAATCAAATGTTATTTTTCCCGGGGCCGACACATTACAGCGTCTGATATACATAGAATTTAGAGAGCAGGACTGCACATGTTCACCAGGTTTAACATGAGTTTTTGAGATTGCACAGTTTTGAATACTCCTGCTCAGTTGTCCACTCAAATCCAAGGAAGCTTGGGGTGTTTTTCTTGTCATCTGTTCATCATATGTACAGACAGACTATATTTATGCCTCTGATGTAATGCAAAACTCCTTTCTCCTCATGGGACCTCTATAATCACAACAAAGATCCTCATGGACATTTTGTCTGCTGTACATTAATATTCTAATTAAATTTAGGATTGAGTGTAACTTACAGTATTTTCCTTATTAGTTGAATTATACCTCTAAATAACTGACTGACCAGTGGTTATTCTAATAGAGAAGCGGAAGAAATACAGTGATGACGACGACCAATCACACACACGCAGTATTCAGGTACACACACAACTCACACACGCCGCACATATTGCACATACACACACGTGTGTTCATATTTTGAGATGTGGTTACAGGGCAGATGCTAATATGTCAGAGAGCTGATAAATCACTGAGCGTTCCTATGTCACTCAGAAGACATGATGCCCCAGAACTGCTGACTTTAATTTAATTTTACACTTACAAGGTTAATTGTTTTTATCTTTTATTGGCTTGCAATCAAAGAATCTGCCTTTTTTCATGCTAATAAAAAAAGAAAAAGGAAAATAATAAATATAAAAATAATAATAATAAAATATAATAAAAATTGTCATGCCACTGAATAATCAGTAATGTTAAAAATAATCAAATTACATTAGTGATTAAACATGATAAGCAAGCATGTTAACCACTAAACTGAACAATTCTGTCCTGCTAATATCCTGCTCATTTATACTTGTCAAGTTGTCATTTTCCTCCTGGCCATGTGGAATGCAAAGTGTGTAAGAGGCTTAAGATTTTATTTTAGAGTTTTGTGCTTCTTTCTTTTACACTTAGCCCATTGCTCCCTATCTGTCTCTCTCTCTCTCTCTGTGCAATCATCCTATTTAGTTAAAGGGGTCATTTGATGCGATTTCAATTTTTCCTTTCTCTTTGAAGTGTTACAAGCTCTTGGTGCATAAAGAAGATCTGTAAAGTTGCAAAGACTAAAGTCTCAAATCCAAGTGGGTCACCCATGTGGCATTCCAGCCTTTTTATACTTCTCATGCAGTACTTCCAAAGAACTTCTGTCAAATCATCATGGAAGACAGTCAAGAATCTCTGAGGAAAAGCCAAAGCAGAGAGATGACATTTGCTGATTACATGGATTATCAATCAATCACCCCAGCGCTGATGGTCAAGCTCTACTTAGAAAAGCGAGACAACCTTGTAGGAGTGTTAAAAAATGTGCACATACATGCCTACTTTTTTGGCTCTGTAATTACTTGTCAAGATTTGCTTGTATGCGATACGTAAATGTAAGTAGGCTTACTGAAACATGAATACTTCAATATTTCTCTTCTCTCTAAATATATAGGCCTTTATACAACGGTTCGTTCTGGTTCTCAAATCTGATTGGTTGAGAACCGTGAGATATTGGTTGTGATTGCCTCCCTCTGGCCTAATCACAGCCATGCTGATATAGAGCCGGTATCGCTCTCGTACTCGAGTGATATTGCTCATATACATAATTAAGATTATCTTTTTGAACAACATAATTGAAATAATTAATGGAAATAAAAGATTTAGAAAGGGTTTGACTTATTGAAATGTATGGGTCTGAATGTGGAAAATATATCTGACGTAAGTATCACTAGGTGTTTTTATGGCTGTGGTTGGTTGTGCTGCATATTAGTTGTGCCTCTGTAGGTTACACAGTTCACAGATGCCCAACATGTGTGACAGAGAAAGTGGTGTGTCTGAGAGAGGGGGTGAGAGATGTGTTTGGTTGATTTGCTACCACATTCTGTCATTTTTTCTTTTGAGGTTTAAGTCTCCTACCTAGACATCTGACATCTATATGTAATTAAGCGAAATGCCATGCTTATTACAGTATGTATTATTTATTGCCATATGGATAATAAACCATGCCTGTGGTATATTACAGTACAGACATAATAAAGTGATCAAAGGAAAACAAGTATTTTGCCATGCAAAAGCTTGGTGGACAGTGGGAACTTCAGATTTACTACAAGATAATTCCCTCATGAAGTACTTTTAGATTTTAACTACATCCTATTCAGACAAACATCCTTTGAAGATCTTGAGATCTGCTGAACAGTAAATGTGACCCTGGACCACAAAACCAGTCAATTTCTTGAGCTGAATAAATAAGCTTTCCATTGATGTATGGTTTGTTAGGATAGGACAATATTTGGCCGAGATACGTCTTTTTGAAAATCTGGAATCTGAGGGTGCAAAAAAATCAAAATATTGAGAAAATCGCCTTTAAAGTTGTCCAAATGAAGTTCTTAGAAATGCATATTACTAATCAAAAATTAAGTTTTGAAATATTTACAGTAGGAAATGTACAAAATATCTTCATGGAACATGATCTTTACTTAATATCCTAATGATTTTTGGCATAAAAGAAAAATTGATAATTTGGACCCATACAATGTTTTTTTTGGCTATTGCTAAATATATACCCAAGCGACTTTAGACTGGTTTTGTGGTCCAGGGTCACAAATGTGAGTAATATTTTTTTTACAGTGTCTGCTAATGGGTGTGTGTATAAAATGAGTGTTTGTTGATATGAAAGTTTTCAGCATGTCTCTATTTGCTTGTGTTGGATATGTGACTGAGTGCAGTGTCTCTAAATTACAGTCAAATGCAAACATTCTGAAAATATCTTGATATCAATGCATGTTAATGGGCAAAACAAATAAATAAATGCAATTTCTCTTAATTAAAGTCAATGCAAACATTCTGAAAATATTTTGATATAAATGTACGTTAATAGATAAAAAATTATAAATTATAATAAATAAAAATGATATAACTCATATGTACCTGTAGAGTAAAAAAACAAACAAACAACAGAGACATAAGTGAGTGTAAGCCACACAATTTTTCAGTGATTTCAAGTGCTCCCTTTTATTGTAGATGATCAGGATGATCAAGTTTATGCAAAAATACAAAAATGTCCATAAAACCCTGTCATTTTGACATTATGACATACCAAACTGTATTAACACATATTATAAAAAGCTATCATGGTGGATTTAGCATACATTATTTATACACACATGATGAGCACTGACAAAAAATTAGGAAGATTAAAAAGATGAATGCCATCTCCATCTAGTGGTGAGTTTGGTTAAAGGTTTTACCATCATAATAGTGCAAATGAGTTTTATACAAATCTTATTTTCACTTAGCTTAATTCTAATTGCATACTTTTTTTGTTGTTGAGAATGTCACTAGTGTTTCTGATAAGTAGCATTGTCAAAGAACAGCTTAAAATGAAGCATCCTGATTGTTTCTGAATTCAGCACCATTAAGCTTAATATTACAGTCAAGATTCCCATATCAATATAATACAGAACTAGGCATTCCATAATAGTACTACTGTATATCTCACATTAAATATCATGTATTATGTTAAAGATGTGTTTTTTGGTTGTAAAACAATCTTATAGGGATACAGTAGATTACCCAAAAAGTCCAAATTCTAAAAGCTGTTGTATATGGTCAAGTGTTTATGGTGCTTTTTGGTCTTTTTGGGAGCTTAACAGGCCCTGGCCAAGGTATGCTTCCATTATATGGAAGGGAACAGTCAATATTCTGCATAAGATTAACTTTTGAAGAAAATTCAGGTTTTAAAAAGTAAATGATGACAGATTTAAAAAATATATAAATAAATAACTGTGCTCAGGAAAAATGTGCTGGAATTCTCTTCCTCAACTAAATATGCTGTTCTCTTTCTTATTTCTGATAGTAGATTGATAAGGTATATGGGTTTGAAAACTCCTTTTAGGTCATATTAACTCACAATAATCTGTTTGAATGAAATCGCTTTCTCCAAAAGATTCCTCAGGATGACTTTGGCCCTTCTCTCTCTGTGAAAGTGTCCATGGCCCGTCTATGGTTTAGTGACAGGTATTTCTGCACGCGTAAGACTGGATAAGATATATTGACTGTGTGCATTTCGTGTTTGTAGCGACCGGAGGCGAGCGTTTGTCTGGGACGTAGATTTATAACGTCCAGTGATGGGGTTGGATGGTAAAGCGATGGAAGGTTGCTGCGTGTCCTGTGTGTGGGGGGGTGATCGGGCTGGGCGTGAGTGAGTGAGAGTTTTTGCGGATGAAGTTCTGCTAGGTTGGGAAGGACACAACAGGTTGAGGGTAAGACGAGTCTGTGGGGACGTTTCCTCAGTTTAGGTGGAAAGATCAAAGATTTCTCGAACGTGACTTTACGGGAGGAGAGGGTAGGCCAGGCCTTCTTTGCCTCCTCTGATTGATTCTCCTTACCAGAAATGCAATGGCTGCTTATGAGTGAAGACCTGTGACTGCTGGATTTTGATAGCGGATCAGGGTGAGACTGAATGAGAGGCTTGTAAACAGGGGCTCGAGGACGCCTGATTGAAGTCCCCTCTACAAGAAGATTCACTCCCACATACTGAGGAACTTCTACTGCTGCCTGAAGACAGAAGAAAAAAGCAAAAGCAAAAAAAAGACAATATATTTTGCATATAGAAAATAAAGTTATAGTTATTAGGACACTATTAGGACCCAGAAGGCTATTAGATTTTCTGTGACATTTTTAAGACAATTACATTTTACCCACATTGTTTAAAATCTATACATTTTTAATTGTTTAAAAGCAGTTATTTAATTATCAAATGCCACCTGTCTCGATATCACCGTTTGAACTTTGTTCTCTGCTTGCCCTATTTCCCTGCCTGTTTGTCATCATAGTTACTGATTTGATTTCTTCATTACGTTCAGCTGTGTTGTCATTATCACCTCGTTTGTCTGTCTATTTAAGTC
This sequence comes from Sinocyclocheilus rhinocerous, assembly GCF_001515625.1. Lineage (NCBI taxonomy): Eukaryota > Metazoa > Chordata > Actinopteri > Cypriniformes > Cyprinidae > Sinocyclocheilus > Sinocyclocheilus rhinocerous. The sequence goes on from NW_015637021.1 coordinate 337,462, forward strand.
CTGTGTTTTCCAGTTCATCTTTAACTCGATTCAAGTGGTAATTGTTTCTCATGGAGACCTAAGCGATTTTCAACATTTACAGGGGTTAGTCTGTGAAATTATTGCTGTCTGAATCCAGAATGTCTGTGTTTTTCTCCCACCACCTGCGTAAAAATCCCTGGCTGTTTTTTGACCAAACATCAAGATTGGGTGGTAATTTAATTGCTGTCTGATTCCACATCTCTGAGTTTACAAGAAGAAATTGATTAAAAGTTCACTGTTTAAATCCTTTTTGACCACTGCCAAACACTGTATGGTGACTGTTGCACTTTGCTGTAATTTGCATGTATATTTACTACTGAAATGCTGGAAAGTATACAAAAACAATATTTCATAACTGCTCCACCACAGCGATAGCGAGCTGTTCGGAACAAACAGAAGAAAGAGAAGAAAAATACATAAACATTTGAAATGGTTCATTATTATGGCAGCAACAGGTATGCAATACAGTTTGAAAATATGTATTATATACATTTATACACAAGAATATATAAACCAAGCAGCTTAATGTTTACCTTGCGTAAATAAGAGGTTGCATTAAGTTATTTCTGCGAATCTCCACATTTTTTTAATGACATCCATTATCGTCAGTGTATGGTTGTGCTTCTTTGTTTGCTAGTGTGTGGATTTACTTATGGATTTATTAAAGACTGTTTGAAGCATCATCTTCCTCGTCGTGCGTGTGGTTTACAACCAGTTGTGACACCACCAAAAGTTTGGAGTCAGAAGTAAAGTGTTCAGAAAGGACACTTTAAATTGATAAAGTGACAGTACACTTTACATTACAAAAATATATATATATATTTCAAATAAACACTGTTCTTTTAAATTTTTTATTTCTCAAAGAATCCTGATTCTTGGTTTCAGGAAAATATCATGGTTTCCAAAAAAATATTAATCAGCACAACTATTTTCAAATGTTAATAAGAAATCATAAAATAATATTAGAAAGATTTCTCATATTAGAATGGTTGCTGAAAATTCAGCTTTATCATCACAGGAATAAATTACATTTATTCATAGAAAACATATTTTAAATTGCAATAATACTTTACAGTTTTACTGTACTGTATTTTGATCAAATAAACGCAACCTTGGTGAACATAAGAACCATAAAAAAAATCTTACTGACCCCAAACTTTTGATGAGTAGTATACAGTATATGTTTGTTTTTTTCATTTGATTTGGCGATCTTGACATTCTGCACGTGTACCTGTTTGTATATTAGTTGGAAGCCGCCAGTGTGAGTGTTGCGGTCACATCGTCGATCCAGCACCACCCGCAAAGTGTCTTCCTGTACAGCGGGGCAGAGTCGAGCTGTGACTCCTGTGGAGGGTGCCATGGTGGGGCTGGCATTGATCTCCAAAAGCCAAGGTCGCAAATCCCGTCCCAGCATAAAGTCAGCTCCGTAAAGCTCAAAACTGGCTTTGCGAGGTTCCACACTGTCCTGCGCAGTCAAGAGAGTTTGGATAACAGCCTTCTGCATACCTGGAACCACCACCCCTTCCCACAGGTCACCTCGGCCTGAAGCAGCCAACCAGGAGCGGAACTGTGAACATGACCACATGCACTCAGCGGGTAGAGAAGGATTGCGATCTGGGCTTGGTTGAAAATGCTTCTGGATGGAGTTGTTGCAAAGATGTACAGAACTGTGGGTGGAAAGTAGGGAAAAATTTTAAAATAATAATTAAAAAAAAGATTAATTGAAGCCTAATAAATAATCTCTCTTAAAGGAATAGTTCAACCCGAAAATGGAAATTCTTTCCTCATTTACTCACCCTCATGTTGTTCCAAATCTATATGACTTTGTTTCTTCTGTAGAACACAAAAGTAGATATTTTCAAGAATTTCACACCGTTTCTACACCACACCGTGCCGCAATAGCTAAATGCTGTCTACACTGGACATGACAAAGCGACCATTGCAAATCATTTGAACTTTGTGTCAGTACGTCATAAATAGAACGAGGCATCAGTTTACTGTCGGGGATTTGTTGTGTCGCGTTGTGCCGTGCCACGCCGCGTCCAGTGTAGACAGCATCACTGATTATAATGGGTTTTATTATATTTTGTTGCATCGCGTCGCACTGCGCCGCTCGGGTCCGGTGTAGACACTGTGTTACAATGAAAGTCAGTGGGGTCCAAAACAACATTGACTTTCACTGTATGGACAAAAAAAAATTCAAAATATCTTTTGTTGTGCTTTACAGAAAAAAAGTCAGAGAAGTTTTTAATGACTATGTAAATGTTTTAATTTTTGGGTGAACTATCCCTGTAATGTTTGGCATTTGTTTTCTTACCTGTCCAATGTATGAGTGGAGTAAGGCTGGGTAGAAAAGCGAAGGTAGCACTCACGGTAGAACCACACAGTAAGTGGGTTCCAGTCTGTAACCAGGAACCACTGTCTTACATCAAACTTAGTGTCATGCACGAGGAGAGGTCGCTCCAAGTACTTCTGCACCACCCACTTACTGTCCTTCATGATGCCATGGTCTGCATCTACTAAACTCATTATCTCATCCAGCTTGTTCATGCACATTATACCTACAACAGTAAATCCAATAGTAAATTAAATAGTTTTGCTTTATTTTTACACCACTTTCTTCAGTCTTCACAAATTCACCTCTGCCTCGTGACTTGGCCCCAGGTTTAATGATCCAGATGTTGCAGAGTCCATCAGTCTCCATCTGGGGGCAAAAACAACGCATCTGCTCCAACATGCATTTACAACGCTCCGCATAATCTTCACAGCCCTCTATCGTCAGTCCTTCACTGCAAAGGAAAAGAGCAAGAAAGCTTTATAACTACTCTACAGAGCCCCTAAATGGACATGGTGATTAGAAAAAAAAATAGATGTGAGGAAATATTAAATTTCAATGCTTTCGCGTTCTTTCATAAAACTTTTGCACTCCCTCAAGAAACTTTACATTCACTCACAAAACATTTGTGTTCCCCGAGAATCTTGGCGTTTGCTTGCAAAACTTTTGTGATGGAAATAATATAAGGTGAGAGGAAATATATACTGCATATATTAATACTTTTGTGAGTGAATCCAAAGTTTCTCAGGGGAACGCAATACTTCTGTGAACACAAAAGCAATGAAATATAATAATTATTTATCCTACTTAATCTTTATTACTTTATTGTGACTGGACAGTCCAAGTTTCTGAACACCAGAAATTCTGTAATTTGTCTAATGTTAGAAAGTTGCATACATTTGGAATGAGACAGTTTTGCAGCTTAGTTTTATTACATGATTTTCATTATAGAAGTTCAGCCCTGAAACTTTTAAAGAAACTTTTAAGATAAAAAAAAAAAAATTTTCATGATATATTAAGTACACTATAAATAATAATAATAAAAACAATCATACTCACTGAATAACTAAATAATAATTCTGAAGAAACACCTTCCACTGTTCCTCTGAGAGGGTAGGGGTTGTTTCCAAAGTCATGTCTATGTCACAGTGTTCTAAACTGTTCAGATACTCCTGACATACATGCAATGCATTGTCAATTATCGAGCTTCCAACCCTCTGATTGGCATGCTGTTTACGAGGTTTGCTCAGACCTACACAGGAGGGAAGATATGTGAATATGTTTGAGTTCTAATGTGGGTTTGTGTGTGTTAGTGTGTGTCATACCATGAGATTTAGCATCATGCACCTCTCTGGTTCTCTCCCACTCTGAATCCCCTGCATACTTCTCCAAAACATACATCAGTAGACTTGTGCATGCAGTCCGTCTAAAGTCCTCTGTAAAGAAACAGAACAAAATCAATTTCCTTAGGAGGATCTGGTCTGGTAACAGAAATATTGCAGGTTTAATGCATGGATAGGGCAACTCATGAACAGTTACAGAGAACATATATCACAATTGTGCCTGTGAGCAACACATTTAACCCCAGATTACCCCAGGGATAATAACAGTTCACATGGTGTCTTTGGGGGAAAATAATCACCTGTTAAATGAAAAGAAACCAAGCAGCCAATAGGGGACATAAAAGCAAGGACACAGTATTTTCCAGATTAAAGGGGTGGTTCACTGGCTTTTTTTCTAGGCTTGATTGTGTTTATGGGGTGCAGTCTAACATGTGTACTGACCAATAAAAGCATGTTTATCATCCTCCGCCCCCAGTCTGTAGCAGCGTGGGAAGAATGTATCGGGATCTGCTGCATCAAACCACTGCAGATTTCTCAAACTCATACACAAACCAACCTGAAAAAGACATAGTTACGAAATGAGAGGTAATGAGTACGTTTTAATATACTGTAGAAGAATTTTAGCTTCAATGGCTTTGTTTGTCGAAATTTGTGATGAACCTTGGTGGTGAAAGATCCCGCCTTTTCGTAATGATTGGTCATCTGGTCTTTACGTAAAGACCGACAGTCGACTGAATCCCTCCTTGTTGTCCAGTAGAAATATGCCGTCTCATTGCGAACCAACCGTGACTAGGGATTTAAAATAAGAATCAGAGACTGTCCACTGTTGACAAATCGCATTAAAAAACCCAGCTGCTATGGCAACTATCTGAAATGGAATTCCACAGTTTCTAAACGTACCATTAGGTCATACAGATCATCTGCCTCATCGTCCCTCTCTCCCTCCTCTCCTAAGTCTGCATAAAGAAGCAGAGAAGGTGGTGAGACAGTAGTCAAGGGACAGAAAACGTGATCTATGTCACTGGCATCTGTTTGTTGGAATGAGTGGTGTCAGGTTAGCTACTCAAACTATCATAGTGAGCTTTAGATTACAGTGGGTCATTAACTAAACAGTTACACAAGATGCTGTGAAGCATAGCATTTACAGTATACTTCACACACACACACACACACACACGTTTACAATATTGTTTAAAAATTTGGGGTTGGTAAGAATTTTTTAATGTTTTGGAAAGAAGTCTCTTGCTCATCAAGGCTGCATTTATTTTATTAAAAATACAGTAAAAACTGCAATATTTTGAAGTATTATTTAAATGAACTGTTTTCTATTTTAATATATTTTAAGTTGCAGTGGGTCATTAACTAAACAGTTACACAGGATGCTGTGAAGCATAGCATTTACAGTATACTTCACACACACACACACACGTTTACAATATTGTTTAAAAATTTGGGGTTGGTAAGAATTTTTTAATGTTTTGGAAAGAAGTCTCTTGCTCATCAAGGCTGCATTTATTTTATTAAAAATACAGTAAAAACTGCAATATTTTGAAGTATTATTTAAATGAACTGTTTTCTATTTTAATATATTTTAAGTTGTAATTTATTCCTGTGATGATAAGGCTTAATTTTCAGCAGCCATTACTACTACTCCTCAGTGTCTTATGCTCCTTCTAAAATCATTCTAATATGCTAATTTGGTGCTTAAGAAACATTTTGTCTTATTATTGCCAGTTAAAAACAGTTGTGCTGCTTTAAAATGTTTGTCAAAACCTTCATTCTTTGATGAATAGAAAGTTCAAACAAACACATTTATTTGAAATATATATATATTGTAACATTTTAAATGTCTGTCAATTGTGATCAATTTAATGTGTCCTTGATAAATAAAAGTAGTAACTTTTTTTAATCTAATTGCAGAGATACCATACCCATCTGTTGTTTTATTATAATTACTTTCAGGGGGTAGAAACCTAAATGTCTAAATACCTTGGGGAAGTCGTGGCCTAATGGTTAGAGAGTCGGACTTGTAACCCAAAGGTTGCGGGTTTGAGTCTCGTACCGGCAGGGATTGTAGGTGGGGGGAGTGAATGTACAGCGCTCTCTTCCACCTTCAATACCACGACACTGGTCACTAATTCTGAGTATGGGTCACCATACTTGGCCACATGTCACTTCACTTGCTGGTTGGCAAAAGGGTGCTAGACAAAGTTGAATATAGCTATTTTTATTTTTTTTTTTACATTTTAAAACATCCCCTGACATGCCCAACAGAATGTTGTGACAGTAACTAACTTCTGGGTACAATTTTGTCCCCTGTGTATAGCTAACGTGCACACACAGAAACCGACCAGCCTTATCAAGTGTCTATGCAGAGTGATGGAACGGGTCTAATCTTAGTTCTCTCAGATACTCTCACCATCATCATCACTGCTGCCACCCTCATCTGTGGCTTCTGTTTCAAGATCAT
>NW_015637021.1:344060-348196 GCF_001515625.1 Sinocyclocheilus rhinocerous
GTTGTAGTCCCTACCAGCTGTTTTTGTAGGCATTAAACTGCCAGAATTTTAAAAGACGACATCTCTGTTTGCATTGAACTTTCAGCTTCGTAACTTTGCAGATATTGTTTATGCTCAAACAGCAACATTACACACTAACTAACGTTAAAAAAGTGAAATCGCAATCAACCACCCCTTTAAGAGTACTGACCAATAAAAGCATGTTTATCATCCTCCGCCCCCAGTCTGTAGCAGCGTGGGAAGAATGTATCGGGATCTGCTGCATCAAACCACTGCAGATTTCTCAAACTCATACACAAACCAACCTGAAAAAGACATAGTTACGAAATGAGAGGTAATGAGTACGTTTTAATATACTGTAGAAGAATTTTAGCTTCAATGGCTTTGTTTGTCGAAATTTGTGATGAACCTTGGTGGTGAAAGATCCCGCCTTTGCGTAATGATTGGTCATCTGGTCTTTACGTAAAGACCGACAGTCGACTGAATCCCTCCTTGTTGTCCAGTAGAAATATGCCGTCTCATTGCGAACCAACCGTGACTAGGGATTTAAAATAAGAATCAGAGACTGTCCACTGTTGACAAATCGCATTAAAAAACCCAGCTGCTATGGCAACTATCTGAAATGGAATTCCACAGTTTCTAAACGTACCATTAGGTCATACAGATCATCTGCCTCATCGTCCCTCTCTCCCTCCTCTCCTAAGTCTGCATAAAGAAGCAGAGAAGGTGGTGAGACAGTAGTCAAGGGACAGAAAACGTGATCTATGTCACTGGCATCTGTTTGTTGGAATGAGTGGTGTCAGGTTAGCTACTCAAACTATCATAGTGAGCTTTAGATTACAGTGGGTCATTAACTAAACAGTTACACAGGATGCTGTGAAGCATAGCATTTACAGTATACTTCACACACACACACACACACACACGTTTACAATATTGTTTAAAAATTTGGGGTTGGTAAGAATTTTTTAATGTTTTGGAAAGAAGTCTCTTGCTCATCAAGGCTGCATTTATTTTATTAAAAATACAGTAAAAACTGCAATATTTTGAAGTATTATTTAAATGAACTGTTTTCTATTTTAATATATTTTAAGTTGTAATTTATTCCTGTGATGATAAGGCTTAATTTTCAGCAGCCATTACTACTACTCCTCAGTGTCTTATGCTCCTTCTAAAATCATTCTAATATGCTAATTTGGTGCTTAAGAAACATTTTGTCTTATTATTGCCAGTTAAAAACAGTTGTGCTGCTTTAAAATGTTTGTCAAAACCTTCATTCTTTGATGAATAGAAAGTTCAAACAAACACATTTATTTGAAATATATATATATTGTAACATTTTAAATGTCTGTCAATTGTGATCAATTTAATGTGTCCTTGATAAATAAAAGTAGTAACTTTTTTTAATCTAATTGCAGAGATACCATACCCATCTGTTGTTTTATTATAATTACTTTCAGGGGGTAGAAACCTAAATGTCTAAATACCTTGGGGAAGTCGTGGCCTAATGGTTAGAGAGTCGGACTTGTAACCCAAAGGTTGCGGGTTTGAGTCTCGTACCGGCAGGGATTGTAGGTGGGGGGAGTGAATGTACAGCGCTCTCTTCCACCTTCAATACCACGACACTGGTCACTAATTCTGAGTATGGGTCACCATACTTGGCCACATGTCACTTCACTTGCTGGTTGGCAAAAGGGTGCTAGACAAAGTTGAATATAGCTATTTTTATTTTTTTTTTTACATTTTAAAACATCCCCTGACATGCCCAACAGAATGTTGTGACAGTAACTAACTTCTGGGTACAATTTTGTCCCCTGTGTATAGCTAACGTGCACACACAGAAACCGACCAGCCTTATCAAGTGTCTATGCAGAGTGATGGAACGGGTCTAATCTTAGTTCTCTCAGATACTCTCACCATCATCATCACTGCTGCCACCCTCATCTGTGGCTTCTGTTTCAAGATCATGTCGACGAGGCCGTGGGACAGAGAGCTGTGGTAGCCGCCGCTCCACCCATCCTCTTGCACGTAGGCCTGCACGGATTACAGGATATGGACCTTGCACAGAGAACACTTTCTTCTCCTACATCAGAAGTAACAAAATAGACAGTGCATGTTCATTGAGATCTCAATGTCATCCTTGTTGTTTAAAATTCAAGATCATTTGGCGTTCTTCCATGCACTACTTCTACTATGATTCCTTAGGATTTTAGAAGCCTAACCTTTATTGCCTTGTCCACTAGAGTCTTAGCTGTCTTCAGTCTGTCCCCATTAATCAGAGGCAGATTTACATAATTACAGCGAGCTCTTCCTTCCAAGGGTGGCACTGTGACATACAGCACATAGACATGCTTTACAAAAAATAAATAAATAAATAGCAGGGTTTATCTTGTGTGTGTACATTTGACAATAGCTGAGTTTTCAAAATGCCTTCACAAATATCATGAAAATAAACGTATAAAAACATTATCTGAAAGACTCCAAATCACGTTTTGAATTCAATCTAATAATGTCAACAGTTTTTTATTTATGTTAGTATAATCCAAAATGCCGCTGCAAGATTAATCTTTAATGAACCGAAAAGAACGCATGTCACACCTCTGTTCATCAATTTGCACTGGCTACCAGTAGCTGCTCGCATTAAATTCAAGGCATTAATGTTTGCCTACAAAACCAACACTGGCTCTGCACCCATTTACCTAAATTCATTACTTCAGAGTTATGTACCCTCTAGAAGCTTGCGTTCTGCAAGTGAACGACGCATTATTGTGCCATCCCAAAGAGTCACAAAATCATACTGACTTTTACATTAACTGTTCCCTCCTGGTGGAATGCCCTGCCCAAATCAATCCGAGCAGCTGAGTCCTTAACAATCTTCAAGAAACGACTAAAAACACACCTGTTCCACCTTTATTTGACCCTCTAACTCTAACACTTTCTATTCTATTTTAATTCTACTTTATATTTATCTTCTTTTTTATTTTTTATTTTATTTTTTTATTTATTTTTTTATTAAAAAAAAAACAAAAAAAAACAAACAAACACTAGCTTTCTATTTTTTCTATTCTATCTACTAGTTTTTCTTTGTGTGTGTGTGTGTGTATAATATATATATATATACACCTTGCTACGTGTACTGCGTTAGGCTAACCGAGACTTGTCATTTGCACTTATATATTGTTGCTCTTTTGTTAGTTTTGACTGCTTTTATTGTCCTCATTTGTAAGTCGCTTTGGATAAAAGCGACTGCTAAATGACTAAATGTAAATGTAAACTTTTCACGCCTGAGGGTGTAGCGATTATGGCTGCTATTAGCAGGCTTGAAAGTGGAATTCATGCAAAATTTGATGCGCATGCTGATGAAATTCGAGGCAAAATTTCTCTGGTACGAGAAGAAATGCACAACACATTTTCATCTTTGAAAGAAGACCTCAAATCCCAGAGTGAGCGCTTAATAAGTCTAGAGACCACTACCTCAGAATGGATGACCAGTCTTCACTCGCTCGAGCCTACGGTTGTTTCTCTTCAAAAAGAGATCACTTTACTGCAAGCTAAGTGCCTCGACTTCTTGTCGAGTGTCGTTCCTGCAGATCCAATCTTCACTTGGTGGGAATTCCGGAAGGTGTGGAAGGCCCACAACAAACGAAGTTCGTGGCAGATGCTCTGGCGGAAATATTTGACCTACCTGAACCTCCACTCCTAGCTCGCGCTCATTGTACACTTGCACCAAAACCTGAGGAAGGTAGCCGTCCGCGAGCCTTCGTCATCTGTTTCCATCACTACGACATTAAGGAGGATATTTGCCAACCACGGCAATGGCTTTTGTAAAACAACATCTATTACCTGCTTGAATATGTACAAAGTACTGGAACTTAATGTCTTATTTTCTCTGGTTCATAGACTATTGAAAGCACTTAATTCTGTGGTTCAACATGTGTAGATTTATTTTTGTAGGGTTTGTTTATCTGTATTAGGTGGTATTTGCTGTATTTGGTATTTGTTTGCGGAGATGCATCCGAAGAAAGAACCACAATATCTCGCATGCACATTGGGATGTTTCCTCAGGGTAGCGTACACTCTAGTTGGGGGAGTGTTAGCTTAGTTAGAAAGCGTGGGGTGGGGGGTGGCACTTGCAG